>NC_032028.1:16540081-16558214 GCF_001865875.1 Lupinus angustifolius | reverse complement strand
GTACTAGATGGGTCTTTCGTAATAAATTGGATGAATCTAGCTTGATAATTAGAAATAAAGCTTGCTTAGTGGCCAAAGGCTAGAACAAGGAGGAGGGCATCGATTATGATGAGACCTACGCTCCTGTAGCCAGATTAGAGGCCATAAGGATGCTTTTATCCTTTGCATCAATTATTAACTTCAAGCTCTGTCAAATGGATGTCAAGAGCGCCTTCTTGAATGGCTACATTCAAGAGGAGGTATATGTAGATCAACCTCCTGGCTTTGAAAATTTGAAGTATCTGAACCATGTATATAAGCTCAAAAAGGCCTTTATGGAAAAGGGGTATGGTTGATACTACCCTCTTTATTCGTAGATTAGATAATCATGTGCTTTTAGTTCAAATATATGTTGATGATATAATCTTCGGATCTACTAATCACATAAGGTACGTTGATCTTACCTGGATGGCGGAACAAAATTTCAAATTTCCGCAAGGTATGCAGGCTTAGGGAGCTGTAATGTTTTTGGAATTAACGGGTAATTTGTATCCCGCTTTGATTAGGGAATTTTACGCCAACTTCCGTTATAAGGATGGTAGATATTTGTCTATGATTTCGAGAAATCTGTTTGAGATGGATAGTAGCATTTTTATGAATGTGGGTGGCTTATCCACTACCGATGTTAGCCTAGGTGATTGTGAATGGCTTGCTGATTTCGATGATGCTGAGGTATATAAATCATGTCTGAGAGGTCCCCATCTATATGTTAAGGGAGAACTGACTAAAGCTGGTTCTTTATTGGTAGAGAATAGATTGCTTCACTATTTGATTGCGTACATCTTGATTAAGAGGATGCCATGGAGCAAAGGCTGAAGAACGGGATGGACTTATACTTTCAGTCTTTAAAGGACTCCTACCATACTGATTTGGAAAAATTTGAGGAGCGTCAGGGTGCTTCGATAACCACTATCAGGCTATGAGGAGCTTTGTGCATAACACTGCTGAGGCATAGAATGAGAGTTTTGTGCAGAGTTTGAGAATGTGAAATTCCTCATCCGGGGTGATAGTAGTCTGACCGTATCTGATAACAGAGATCCTCCTCTGCATCCCTAGATTATAGGGCCTTAGATCTTAGATTCCCTTGGTTTAGTCCTTCTATATGGCTAATTTTCAGGATTTATGCTACTTTGTAATTTCGAGACATATTTTTGTCTTTGCTTTCTGGATTGTAACTCTAACTATCTATTATTGCTGCAATTTTATGACTTGATATGCATGCCAATTGAACTTAAATCATTCCTATTGTGGTTTCCTTTTGTTTATATATGTCAAATAGCATGATTGCATGTTTAATGGTTCTTGATCATGTTTGGTTATATGTACATCTTATGTTTGATTGAGCCTACCGTTTGAATGCTATAATGTAAATGCTTGATCATTCCATGCTTGATTGATTCATGTATAACCCTACACACCATTAAATCTGTCATATTGTTGTATTCTATTGGTTTAATCGATTAACCTGCTGTTTTAATCGATTAAATGTTGGTAAATGTATGCGCTTGTTCAATTATTTCATCAACTGGTTAATTAATTACATTCTCAAAATTAATTGATCAATTACAGTTTGAGTTCACTTCATATCTCTTCTTACTTTTGACCAAAGTTTCATTTAGTTTATCTTTTTGATAATGTCAAACCAAGGTAGAGGTTCTGGGAATTCAAGAAGGTAGCGTTCAAGTAGCTTTTAATTGCCTATTGTAGCTGATATTTTGAATATAGTGTTACTGCCAAATAAAGATCATTTGTGTTCAAATATATATGCTATATCATTTCTGTATAATCTGTAATTGGCTGTGTAATTGAGCCATTAAGCAATTGCTAATTCTATGTGACTTAATCGATTAAGTCATAGCTTTAATCGATTAACTGGATGATTTTCCAGAATAGGGTTCTGGGGCATATAGTGGTAAGTGGGAGCCGCGACACCTATTCACCCCCTTCTAGGTGTATTCTGTCACTGATACCTAACAGTATTCGTACTAGAAATCAGAATCAAACGAGCTTTTACCCTTTTGTTCCACACAAGATTTTTGTTCTCGTTGAGCCCATCTTAGGACACATGCGTTATCTATTAACAGATGTGCCGCCCCAGCCAAACTCCCCACCTGACAATGTCTTCCGCCCGGATCGACCGACTGAGGCCGACCTTGGGTCCAAAAATAGGGGCTGCACCACGCCTCCGATTCACGGAATAACTAAAATAATGTTAAAAGTAGTGGTATTTCAGTTCCTCTGTTTCCAACTCCCACTTCTCCTACACCTCTCAAGTCATTTCACAAAGTCGGACTAGAGTCATGCTCAACAGGGTCTTCTTTCCCTGCTGATTCCGCCAAGCCCGTTCCCTTGGCTGCGGTTTCGCTGGATAGTAGATAGGGACAATGGGAATATCGTTACTCCATTCATGCGCATCACTAATTAGTTGACGAGTCATTTGGCTACTTTAAGAGAGTCATAGTTACTCCTGCCGTTTACCCACGCTTAGTTGAATTTCTTCACTTTGACATTTAGAGCACTGGGCAGAAATCACATTGCATCCACATCGTCACGAACCATCGCAATGCTTTGTTTTTATTAAACAGTCAGATTCCCCTTGTCTGTACCAGTTTTGAGTCGACTGTTTGATGTCTGGGGAAGAGGCCCCGAAGGGCCCATTCCCAATCCGTCCCCCGACCGGCACGCAGCGACCCACTCTCGCCATAAGAGCATCTTGAGCAGTCCACCGACAGCCGACGGGTTAGGGACTGGGACCTTCATGCCCATCCCTCAGAGCCAATCCTTTTCTCAAGGTTACAGATCCATTTTGAAAACTTCCCTTGCCTACATTGTTCCATCGACTAGAGGTTGTTCACCTTGGAGACCTGATGCAGTTATGAGTAAGACCGGGCGTGGGAGGCACTCGGTCCTCTGGATTTTCAAGGGCCATCGGGGGCGCAGCAAACATCACGTGACGTGCGGTGCTCTTCCAGCCGCTGGACCCCACCTCCGGTTGAGTTGTTTCTAGGGTGGGAAGGATATTAAACAGAAAAGATAACTCTTTCCGGGCCCCCGTCGTCGTCTCCGGACTCCCTAACGTTGTAGTCAGCCGCCACATCCCGGTTCAGGAATTTTAACCCAATTCCCTTTCGGAGTGCGCGCTTAGAGCACTATCAGACGGGCTTTCCTCATCCCTTAGGATCGACTAACCCATGTGCAAGTGTCATTCACATGGAACCTTTCCCCTCTTCGGCCTTCAATGTTCTCATTTGAATATTTGCTACTACCACTAAGATCTACACCGACGACCATTCCGTCCGGGCTCACGCTATAGGTTTTGCAGCGACCGTCGCGTCCTCCTACTCATTGGGGCATGGCCCTTGTCCCGATGGCCGGGTATGGGTCGCACGCTTTAGCGCCTTCCATTTTCGGGGCTAGTTGATTCGGCAGGTAAGTTGTTACAAACTCCTTATCGGATTTTGACTTCCATGACTAGCGTCATGCTATCTTAATCGACCAACACCCTTTGTGGGGTCTAGGTTAGCACACAGTTGGGCACCGTAACCCAACTTCCGGTTCATCCCGCAACGCCAGTTCTGCTTACCAAAAAAGGCCCACTTGCAGCTCTCAATTCCATGGAGTGGCTCAACAAAGCAGCCATATCGTCCTACCTATTTAAAGTTTGAGAATAGGTCGAGGGCGTTGCACCCTCGATGCCTCTAATCATTAGCTTTACCCGATAGAACTCACCTACAGGCTCTAGCTATCCTGAGTGAAACTTCGGAGGGAACAAGCTACTAGACAGTTCGATTAGTCTTTCGCCCCTATACCCAAGTCAGACGAACGATTGGCACGTCAGTATCGTTGCTGGCCTCCACCAGAGTTTCCTCTGGTCTCGCTCCGCTCAGGCATAGTTCACCATATTTCGGGTCCCGATAGGTATGCTCTCACTCAAACCCTGCAAAGAAGATCAGGGTCGGTCGGTGGTGCAACCCACAAGGGGATCCCACCAATCAGCTTCATTGTGCTTCTCGGGTTTACTTGCCCTCTAGGTCGCACACATGTCAGACTTCTTGGTATGTGTTTCAAGATGGGCCGAATAGGGAGCCTACAGGTCGACGCCCGGAGCACGCAGGAGCCGAAGCACACGAAACGACGCGCATTTCCTACCACAATCGCGATGATGACGTCTTCATGAGCATGTCAACAGCCTGGGCTTGGGCCACCATCACAATTCGCGTCAGTCCATGCCCCAAGTCGATTGGCGGACTGGCTCTCCTCGTTCCAAATCCGACTGAGGCACATCGCCAGCCCCCAGCCGCTTCCCTCCCGACAATTTCAAGCACTCTATGACTCTCTTTTCAAAGTCCTTCATCTTCGCCTTGCGGTACTTGTTCGCTATCGGTCTCTCGCCTGTATTTAGCCTTCGATGGAATTTACCGCCCAATTGGGGCTGCATTCCCAAACAACCCAACTCGCCGATAGCGGCTCGTGGTACAACATGGTCTATGCACGACGAGGCTCTCACCCTCTCCGGCACCCCCTTCTAGGGGACTTGGGCCCGGTCCGCTGCTGATGACGCTTCTCCAGACTACAATTCAGACACCGAGGGCGACCGATTCTCATGATGGGATTTTCCCAGTTCGCTCACCGTTACTAAGGGGATCCTTGTTAGTTTCTTTTCCTCCGCTTATTGATATACTGAAACTCAGCAGGTAGCTGCGCCTCACCTGAGGTTCCCGTATTAGGAGGCCAACATATCCCCATGGGTCAAAGAGTCACAAAGCTAGTGGGAGTGACACACACGATCAGTCTCGAGCATTAGCTCAACCACCATCCATCACAACGTCCTCCACCGCGGACTCAGTTTTCAACCAACCGTGAGACATTGCTTGTAGGAAGCCAACATTCGCCCCTCTTGGTGCCTAGCATGGGGCAACGATGTGCAACACCTAGGCAGGCGTGCCCTCGCCCTAATGGCTTCGGGTGCAACTTGCGTTCAAAGACTCGATGGTTCATGGGATTCTGCAATTCACACCAAGTATCGCATTTCGCTATGTTCTTTGTCGATGCAAGAGTCGAGATATCCGTTGTCGAGAGTCTTTAGGATAAGCGTGTCACAACTATGCCCGCACGAGCACCGTCTTTGGGTTGACGAGGGCGAACTAAACGATTTCAATTTCCTATGTGCGTTCCACGCTGGGGTTTTGTTACTAGGCCAGGAGGATACCGTAGAGGGTGTGGTGCCTCCTGACATGAGGGGGACCGTGGTGCCAAACACCTCTAGCTACCCTTGAGGAGTAAAACAGATTCACGGGGTCACCTTGCTTGTGAGGCTTCGACAATGATCCTTTCGCAGGTTCACCTACGAATACCTTGTTACGACTTCTCCTTCTCTAAATGATAAGGTTCAATGGACTTCTCACAACGTCGCCGACAGGGAACCGCCACGTCGTGGCAATTCAAACACTTCACCGGACCATTCAATCGGTAGAAGCGACAAGCAGTGTCTACAAAGGGAAGGGACATAGTCAACGTGAGCTGATGACTCGCACTTACTAGGAATTCCTCGTTGAAGACCAACAATTGCAATGATCTATCCCGATCACGATGGAATTTCAAAGATTACCCAGGCCTATCAGCCAAGGCTATAAACTGGTTGAATACATTAGTGTAGCGCGCGTGCGGCCCAAAAGATCTAAGGGCATCATAGACCTGTTATTGCCTCAAACTTTTGTGGCCTAAGTGGCCATAGTCCCTCTATGAATCTGGCCATGGAGGGTTACCTCAACATAGCTAGTTAGCAGGCTGAGGTCTCGTTCAGTAACGAAATTAACCAGACAAATCACTCCACCAACTAAGAACGGCCATGCACCACCACCCATAGAATCAAGAAAGAGCTCTCAGTCTGTCAATCCTTACTATGTCTGGACCTGGTAAGTTTCCCCGTGTTGAGTCAAATTAAGCCGCAGGCTCCACTCCTGGTGGTGCCCTTCCGTCAATTCCTTTAAGTTTCAGCCTTGCGACAGAACCGAAAGACTTTGATTTCTCATAAGGTGCCAGTAGAGTCCTAAAAGCAACATCTGTTGATCCCTGGTCAACATCGTTTATGGTTGAGACTAGGATGGTATCTAATCATCTTCGAGCCCCCAACTTTCGTTGTTGATTAATGAAAACATCCTTGGCAAATGCTTTCGCAGTTGTTCGTCTTTCATAAATCCAAGAATTTCACCTCTGACTATGAAATACGAATGCCCCTGACTGTCCTTGTTAATCATTAGTCCGATCCGAAGGCCAACATAATAGGATCAAAATCTTATGGTGTTATCCCATGCTAATGTATCCCGAGCGTAGGCTTGCTTTGAGCACTCTAATTTCTTCAAAGTAACAACGTCGGAGGCATGACCCGACCAGTTAAGGCCAAGAGCATATCGCTGGTAGAAGGGACGAGCCGACTGGTGCACACCAATGGCGGACCGATCGACCCAACCAAAGGTCCAATTACGAGCATTTTCACTATAATAACTTAAATATACGCTATTGGAGCTGGAATTACCGCGGCTGCTGGCACTAGACTGCCCTTCAATGGATCCTCGTTAAGGTATTTAGATTGCACACATTTCAAGTACCAGACACAATGAGCCCGGTATTGTTATTTATTGTCACTACCTCCCCGTGTCAGGATTGGGTAATTTGAGTGCTTGCTGCCTTCCTTGGATGTGGTAGCTGTTTCTTAGGCTCCCTCTCCAAAATGGAACCCTAATTCTCCGTCACCCGTCACCACCATGGTAGGCCACTATCCAACCATCAAAACTTGATAGGGCAGAAATTTGAATGATACTTCGCCGACACAAATGCCATGCAATCTGACGAGTTATCATGAATCATCAAAGCAATAAGCAGAGCCTGCGTCGACCTTTTATCTAATAAATGCATCCCTTCCAGAAGTCGGGGTTTGTTGCACGTATTAGCTCTAGAATTATTATGGTTATCCGAGTAGTAGATATCATCAAACAAACTATAACTAACTTAATGAGCCATTCGCAGTTTCAGAGTCTGAATTAGTTCATACTTACACATGCATGGCTTAATCTTCGAGACAAGCATATGACTACTGGCAGGATCAACCATGTAGTATCCATCAACAACTTTGCTCGACGTGCAAGTTATGCTACTGCAAACGGTTAAGCAAGACCGACACCACGACAAAGTGTTATTCAAGGAAACCGATAAATCAAAGGGACCCAAAGGGGCAGACTCATCAGTCTGCATACGCCGCATGCACTGCATCCATGGGAACACTAGACACGTGTGAGAACGCAAGCCATCACAATTCACAGCTAATACATCACTTCCAAATCCTCCAATGACCTCTAGAAGGGTTCTGGATGGAATGGGTCATAAGAGGTGCATGAATACCACTTAATAGGTAGGCAACACAAGAACCACAATTGAACGCTGTGGCCGAAATGACACAAGGCGAACATGGGAAGGGTTGTGTGCTGAAAGTTCGATGACCATTATCATGGAGCCAGACAACACAAACATACCAATTGCCACTCACACGCCCTCCCGTTAGACAGACTCGACAATACGATACGAACCACTCCCCGCAATGCCAATGGAAAGCAAGCCAATGGAAACACCTAGTGCTGCCGGATCCGCTATGTCGGGCGCGAACAGAAAAGGTAACCGCCAAAATAGATATAAACTAGGGTTCAAATTTTATCCGACGGCCAAATCCACCTGCAATGCACTTCCGACGAACAGGCTCTCCCTTATACATGGTGCGGCTCAGCCCTTAGGGCATCACCTAACACCACGTCCTTCCATGGAGAAAAGGGTCTCACATGCAACATATACGCCTAGGTGCGCACATATTTCTTGAGGTGCGCACGTATTTCAATGGGACAAGCCTACAATGCACAACATTGTTGCGTGCGTCTTACACCATCGCACCTTGACCCCAACCATGAAAACTAGCCGCAAACACACTACTTCCAGATGATTGGGCTTGCACCCCTTGATGCTACAGTTGTGCCCCTAAGGGCTTCGCCCAACACCACATCCTTCCGTGCAGGACTGGTCACAATAGAAGCCTCGTAACGTCCATGGGATGTCGTAACTACCAATTCCGCACTGTGGGACCAATCCAACACCTCAACAACAACACATTCTGAGGGACAAGCCTACTCGAGGCACATTTTTGCTAGCATCACAGATGACTGCACCTTGACTTCAACCGTGCAAACCAGCCAGCAACTCACTTCCGGATGATTAGAATTGCGCCCCTTCGTGCTACGGCTATGCCCCTGAAGGCTTCACCTAACAGCACATCCTTCCGTGCAAAAAGGGTCACACTAGAAGCCTCAGAACGCCCGCCTCCAGCAACTATCAAACCCGTCACTGAGTCACCAAACCAGAACCTCGACAAGTGAGACGCACACATCAAGAATTTCGAGTCGGATATCCTTTTCTCTGGGAAGACATACTGGGTTTCTTGAGGCTGGAGGTCGAATTTTTTCCCGAAGTTTCACAATTTTTCGCCAAGTCGATAATTTTTCGTAATTTTTTTAAGCGACGAGCATTACATAAGTCCTGAAAATTAGAAAATATGTGTGTACCATGTTTTTTGAGTAATTCGTTTGCAAGAATGCTTGGAATATTATTCCTAAACATTTGCCAAATGATTTTCCACCAAAGTGTGGCACACGCCATGGTGCCATGACGGGCAACATCGGATAGGAGTTGAATTATGACTTTAGACTTTGCTGCCAACCATGGAAATTTTTTTTTGGGTTCCCCTCCAAATATGGAGGCAATTCTTGAAGGGGTCGACGTCTTATGTTGTATTCACCGAAATATGGAATGCGACTGAAGCAAGAATCTCATGCAAGGAACGGGTCACTTTCATTAACCACTCGGAACATGTGCCATCACTTTCACCTACCACTTGGAAAGTGTGTATGGCACAAATCTATTTCACCTGCCACTCGAACAAGGGACTATGCGCCCATTGTGGATTTTTGTTGCACCAATTCGACTAATCGCACACACGAGTTGCTACTCCACAATCCTCATTGGGTGTACGAACTAAAGCTTAAAAAGTTGAAGGCTGGTGGCACAAAACAAAGTGACAGGAGAAAAATCAAAGTGGGTCATAACAGCAAGTCCACTCAGCCTGTTCTGAAGTGCCCTACTATTTAAGTCACTCAAAATACTCTTGGAGCACCAAGTAGAGAAGGGTGCTTCAAGGCATCCACATAAATCTCCTAACCAGAGCAGATCACAAACCGAACGAGACATTGTGGGGCAAAAGCCCCCTACTGCTTCTCAGTGGTGGGCCTCTCATGTACTTCCGTGAAGGCATCACCTAATCCTTCAATGCACAATGGGCCACACAAGAAGCCTGGGCACATCCACAGAATTCCCACATGTACATACCTCGCCACCGTGTCACCAATCCAGATCATCACCAGATCACAGTTTAGCGGGGCACGAGCCCAAACACCGCATAGTTTAGCTTGGATCAGACACGACCGCATAGAGACTTCAAAACATGCAAACTCGACCACAACACACTTCCGGATGATTGGAGTTGTACTCCTTCGTGTTGTGGTTGTGCCACTAAAGGCATCATGACATCCTTCCGTGCAGAACGGGTAACATTAGAAGCGTCGGAATGTCAACATGATAGACGCAACTAACCCACTCGACATTGTGCGACCAAACCAACACGTCAATGGACCACTCTTTCCCGAGAGACGAGCCTACGCAAGCCACATTCCGTGCTCGAGTCAAACACGATCGCACCTTGACCTCAACTGTGCAAACCTGTCGACAACACACTTCAGGGTGATTGGAATTAGGACCCTTCATGCTGCGGATCTACCCCTAAGGGCTTCACCCAACACCACATCCTTTTGTGCACAACGGGACACACTAGAAGCCTCGAGAAGTCAGAAGGAAGCCCGCAACTACTGAACCAGCACCGTGTGACCAAACCAGCACCTCAACACCACACAGTTCTCGAGGGACATGCCTACACAAGACACTTTGTTACATGAGACATACACGACCGCACCTAGACTAAAACCATGCCAACCTACCCACAACACAATTCTGGTTGACTGGACTTGTGTCTCTTCGTGCTCCGGCTGTGCTACTAAAGGCATCACCTAACACCACATCCTTATGTGCAGAACATGGAACACTAGAAGCCTCGGCACGTCCGAGCAATGCCCGCAACTACCCAACTCGGTACTGTGTGATGATGCCGGCACCTTGAAAAAAGAGACTTTCGCATCAAGAAATCCGATTTGATCCGCGAGGAACAGTCCAAGCCCTCAATGCATCCCAGATAAGTCCTAGGTGTCGGACAACACCAAGCCAAAGCACCATCCTGCACTTGGACGCGTGCGGCCGAGATTCAGCATGGAAGATGACACAGTCGAATTGCCCACAACGCTATGGAAAAACACACCAGCATGCCTAGGGATAGCTTGCAGGGGCGTTCGAGGGAGCCCCATGGCTCGCCATCCTGACCCACCAAGGTGTGTGGGCAGGAAGGCAGCTTGCCCCGATATAGTAGGCTAATATGCAGAAGCCTACTCTACACCACCGGAAAACCTTTTTTTGGGAAGACATAGTGGGTTTTTTAGGCTAGAAGTCGAATTTTGCCATGAGGTTTTGCACATGTGCTTATAAGAATAGGAGATAGTGGTCAATGAAGTTACATGATTTTTCTCCAAGCCGATAAATTTTCATAAGTAGGATAAAACTAACCTGTCTCACGATGGTCTAAACCCAGCTCACATTCTCTATTGGTGGGTGAACAATCCAAGACTTGGTGAATTATGCTTCACAATGATAGGAAGAGTCGACATCGAAGGATCAAAAAGCAACGTCGCTATGAACACTTGGCTGCCACAAGCCAGTTATCCCTATGGTAAGTTTTCTGACACCTCTAGCTTCAAATTCTAAAGGATTAAAGGATTGATAGGCCACGCTTTCATGGTTCGTATTCGTACTGGAAATCAGAATCAAAAGAGCTCTTACCCTTTTGTTCCATACGAGATTTATGTTCTCGTTGAGCTCATCTTAGGGCACTTATGTTATCTTTTAATAGATGTGCCACCCCAGCCAAACTCCCCACTTGACAATGTATTCCGCTCGGATCGACCAACCGAGGCTGACCTTGGGTCCAAATACAGGTGTTGCGCCCCGCCTCCGATTCACGGAATAAGAAAATAACGTTAAAAGTAGTGGTTTTTCACTTTTGCTATTTCCAGCTCCCACTTATCCTACACCTCTCAAGTCATTTCACAAAGTCGGACTAGAGTCAAGCTCAATAGGGTCTTCTTTCCCTGCTGATTCTGCCAAGCCAGTACCCTTGGCTGCGGTGACGTTGGATAGTAGATAAGCACAATGGGAATCTCATTAATCCATTCATGTGCGTCACTGATTAGATGACGAGGCATTTGGCTACCTTAAGAGAGTCATAGTCAGTTACTCCCGCCGTTTACCCTTTCTTGGTATAATTTTTTCACTTTGACATTCAGAGCACTAGGCAGAAATCACATTGCGTCAACATCCACAGGGATCATCTTAATGCTTCGCGTCAACATCCGAAGGGCTCGTTCCCAATCTGTCCTCCGACTGGCATATGGCGACCCACTCTCGCCACGACAGCCAACGGGTTGGGGACTAGGATCGCCGTGCCAAGCCCTTAGAGCCAATCCTTTTCCCGAGGTTACAGATCCATTTTGCCGACTTCATTTACCTACATTGTACCATCGACAAGAGGTTGTTCACCTTGGAGACCTGATGCGGTTATGAGTACGATCGGGCGTGGGAGGCACTCAGTCCTCCGGATATTCAAGGGCCGCTGGGGGCGCACCGGACACCACACGACGTGTGGGGCTCTTCCAGCCGTTGGACTCTACCTTTGGCTGAGCCGTTTCCAAGGTGAGGTATTATGTTGGATCGGACATTGCTCACAACACAAACTAGACGATCTCTAACAACCCCTCTTTGCAATCAGGATCAATGAGAGGGATGACCAGAAAGTGTTTGACACGACACCATCCTGAAATGGATAGTTCCGTTGGAACATATCGATCATATATCCTTGCGAGGAATATTTTGGTGCCATAAAATCGGATTTTTATGGGAACTGTACTCGAAGTTATTTCCGAATAGTTATTGGGAGGATAAAGGAGTAAGGATGGTGGACTCATGCATCGCATTGCACACACGATATTCTTCGATATTGATTCTAAATTCTAGAGTTTTATACTTCATTCCTCATTATTATATGCTTGTATGATCACATGATATATATGTACTCGTGTGTTGTCTTGGTGTATTATTCCGTATAATTCGACGAAGTCGATGACAAGTTTTTCATAGATGTTTTACTCCCTCTCTTTTGTTCTGGTGTATTTATAAACGTATTCAGATGAACCCATCAGCACTGATCTGAGGTTATCACTTCACTATGTTCCAGGAGGGGATATGGAGTGTTGAGGGTAATCGACACACTTACACATGTCCTTGCAACCTAGAGCTGGATTGGGTAAGCAATGGCTCAGTTCTGCATCTTCCACCTTACTATGCAGTTCGGGAGGCATCATTCACTTTGCCCGACCGAAGACCTGCAACCGCTGAACTTTCTGTATCGGTTGAAGCTCGAGGTGTACCAAAAGTTGTTAGGACCTGACCCCAAACAGAATTCTCAACATTAGGATCGGCACCAAGAGAGACAGACGGGGCTATGCCAAGGGGTACACCCTGGACCCCTCGATGGATTGGGGAGCGGATGAAGTGGAGGAAGAGGAGGAGGAAGACAACATCGAGTGTGTAGAGCTTATCTGCAAAGAAGATTCATTTGAGGTTGTTGAGATCTCTTCTAACTCGGAGGTGGAGGAAGACCCTAGCGAGGCTTCCAGTGCACGCCCAGTTTAGGAGGTTTCTCTTTTGTTTTGTTGTGATAGGAACCTGTGTGAGGTACTTTTTTGTAATGCCAATGCCTTGACATTATTTCCTTTGTGTTTTTAGTTTTTTTTATTTGTGGCGATGATTAGATTTCACCATGTAAACAATTCTGTATTTATTCAAGAATTTTATGAATGAGAAGTATTTAGAAAAGAATTGTGTTCATTTAATTATCTTCAATGTATTAAGAATTTTATTTCTGCAAGGTTTGAAAATTTGACAATCTTGTAAATGGAATAAGGTAAAAGTGAAAATTATATGTAAGTTATAGGTTACATAAAAGACAATTTTACACATTTTTCTAAGAGATTAAATATATTAAATATGAAATGATTTTTGGGGCGTTACAATAGGTTACATAAAAGACAATTTTACACATTTTTCTAAGAGATTAAATATATTAAATATGAAATGATTTTTGGGGGGATGCATAAAGTGGTATCAGAGTGGTTCAATCCTATCCGGCCTGAGCATGACCTTACATACTTTCTTGTGTGACTTTGTGTGATTGTTTGATTGTTTCTGATCTTCGTTTGAAGATGTAAATGTTATGAACTTACGATTAGAGGATTAACTCATTCAAATCTGATGCACTCAGATTTCAAATGGTTGGACCAATATCTATAGCTCCCTATAGGATGGCACCGTTAGAGTTGACAGAGATGAAGAAACAATTGGAGGATCTACTGCAGAAGCAGTTCGTCAGATCGAGTGTTTCTCCGTATGGTGCTCCAGTTTTGTTAGTAATGAAGAAGGACGATAGTATGAGGTTGTGTACCAACTACCGACAACTAAACAAGGCGACCATTAAGAACAAGTATCTGTTGCCAAGGATTGATGACTTGATGGACCAGCTAGAGGAGCTACAATATTTTCAAAGATCAATCTTCCATCGGGGTATCATCAAATATGCGTAAAGTCGGAAGACATTCCAAAAATAGCTTTTTGGACGCATTATGGAGATAACGAATACCTTGTAATGCCATTTGGTGTGACCAACACCCCTGCAGTATTCATGGATTACATGAACATGATTTTTCATCCATACCTCGACACCTTTGTAGTCGTGTTTATCGATGATATCCTGATATATTCAAATAATCAAGATGAACATGTCGAACATATGCGAGTGGTATTGCAGATTTTGAAGGACAATCAATTCTATGCAAAATTTTCAAAGTGTGAGTTTTGGCTAGAGTCGATAAATTTTCTCGGTCATGTAATCTGGAAAGGAGGAATTGTCGTGGATCCTCTGAAAGTGGAGACGATAATGGAATGGAATTCTCCGAAGTTGGTGACGAAGATCAGAAGCTTTCTCGGATTAGCGGGTACTATTGAAAATTCATTGAAGGATTTTCAAAGTTATCCTTGCCGCTAACAACACTAACGAGGAAGGACAAAGCCGTTGTCTGGACGACAAAGTGTGAATCAAGTTTTCAAGAGTTCAAGGAGAGGTTGACCATAACGCCTGTATTAGTGTTGCCAGATCCCAACGAAAACTACAACGTATATTGTGACGCGTCGAAGCAAGGATTAAGTTGTGTGTTGATGCAACAAAGGAAAGTAGTGGCTTAAGCGTCAAGGCAGTTAAAGAGACAGGAGTAGAACTACCGAACGCACAATCTGGAACTAGCTGCAATCGTGTTTTCCCTCAAGGGGTGGAGACACCATCTGTATGGTGTGAGAGTCGAAGTTTTCAGTGACCACAAGAGTCTGAAGTACCTGTTCGACCAGAAGGAACTGAACATGAGACAAAGATGATGGATGGAATTCCTCAAGGACTAGGATTTTTATCTTCAGTACCATCCCGAAAAAGCTAATATGGTGGCTGATGCATTGAGTAGGCAGTCTTTGCACATTTCAACCATGATGGTCAGAGAAATGAAGCTGATGGAGGAGTTTAGGGATTTGAATTTAGTGGTTCAAGTCGGACGTAAAAGTTTGATTATAGGTATGCTTACCATAACAAATGAGTTTTTGGAACAACTTTTTGTACACCTCAGACCCCTCGATGGATTGGAGTGCGAATAAAGTCGAGGAGGCGGAAGATAACGACGATTGTGTAGAGCTTATCTGCATAGAAGATTCAGTTGAGGTCATTGAGATCTTTTCTGACTCGGAGGTGGAGGAAGAACCTAGCGAGGCTTCTAGTGCACCTTCGGTATAGGAGGATTCTCTTTTGTTTTGTTGTGATAGGAACCTGTGTGAGGTACTTTTTGTATTGCCAATGCCCCGACAATATTTTGTTTGTATTTTTAGTTTTTTTATTTGTGGCCATGATTAGATTTTTCCCTTAAACAATTCTGTATTTATTCAAGAATTTTATGAATGAGAAGTATTCAGAAAAGAATTGTATTCATTTAATTATGTTCAATGTATTAAGAATTTTATTTCCGCAAGGTTTGAAAATGTGACGTCTTGAAAATGGAATAAGGTAAAAGTGAAAATGATTTGTAAGTTATAGGTTACATAAAAGGAAAAAAAAGGAAAGAAAAATTTACCCATTTTTCTAAGAGATTAAATATATTAAATAGAAATTATTTTCGGGGTGTTACATTATGCATGAAGTAAAGAGCACTAAAAGCAAAAGAAAACTGGAAGCCTCTCAAACTAGGGCAAGTTTTAAGATGATTCATACTCTAAAGCCCGACAATCAAAGTTTTCCAGATAGGAACTTACAATTAGAGGATTAACTCATTCAAATATGATGCACTCATATTTCAAATGGTTGGACCAATCTCTATAGCTCCCTATAGGATGGCATCGCTAGAGTTGACAGAGTTGAAGAAACAATTGGAGGATCTACTGCAAAAACAGTTCATCAGACTGAGTGTTTTTCCGTGGGGTGCTCTAGTTTTGTTTGTAAAGAAGAAGGATGATAGTATGAGGTTTTGTTCCAAGTTAAAATAATTATTTGGGATAAAAGATGATTTATTAAAGTCTTGACTTCATAAACTTAAAGTGTTATGAAGTTTTGGATATTAAAGTAGTAGAAAGTCTTACCTTAGGATTTATTTTCATGACTATGAAATTAACACTTATGCCCACGCAGTGAGATTGTTTGACCGTAAGAGGCTTGGCTAGAGGAGTCGTCCAGGATGATTCAGCGATGGTTCGCAGTGGTGCTGAGAAGTATATGTTGTGCGCATGCAGCGAGATCGTCTGACCGTAAGAGGCTTGGCTTGATAGTCGTCCAGGATAATTCAGTGATGGTTTGTAGTGGTGCCGAAATTATTCTCCTTTTGTTTATATGTTAAGATCGGGACCCACTAGAAGCATTCCCGATGGGAGATGGCTTAGGATGGGCAGATCGCTAGAAAAGATGGATTAAAAGACATAATTTTCTAATTTCAGTTAGGGGGCAAATCCATGGTAAAAAATGAAGTAGTGGAGAGGAAATGTACGGGAGACGAATGAGCCCTGAGATGTTGAGAGGGACGGGGTTGATGGGGGTGATTCATCCGCAAAGTCTTGAGGGAGAGTCTAGGTGAGACGAGTCCCATGTATTCCTAGATGAGGTATTCTGTTGGATCGGACAGAGTTCACAGCGCAAACTAGACGATCTCTGACAATCCCTCTTTGTAATCAGGATCGATGAGAGGGAAGCCCAGAAAGTGTTTGATACGACATCGTCCTGAAATGGACAGTTCCATTGGAACAGATCGATCATATATCCTTGCGATGAATAATGTTGGTGCGATCAAATCGGCTTGTTATGGGAACTGTACTCTCGGTTATTTCCAAATAGTTATTGGGAGGATAAAGGAGTAAGGATGGTGGACTCAAGCATCGCATTGCATACATTATATTCATCGATATTGATTCTAAATTCTCGAGTTTTATACTTCATTCATCGTTATTATATGCTTGTATGATCACATGATATATCTGTACTCGTGTGTTGTCTTATTCTGTGTAATTCCACGATGTCAATGGCAAGTTTTTCATTGATGTTTCACTCCATCTATTTTCTTCTGGTGTATTTGTATGCATGTTCAGATGGACCCATGAGCATTGATCCGAGGTTATCGCTTCACTATGTCCTAGGAGGGGACATGGAGTGTTGAGGGTAATGGACACACTTACACAGGTCCTTGCGACCTAGAGCTGGATTGGGTAAGCAATGACTCAGTTCTACATCTACCACCTTACTATGCAGTTTCGGAGGCATCATGCACTTTGCCCGACAGAAGACCTGCAACCGCCGGACTTGCTGTACCGGTTGAAGCTCGAGGCGTACCAGAAGTTGTTAGGATCTGGCCCCAAACAGGATTCTCATCATCAGGATCGGCACCGAGAGAGACAGACGGGGCCATGCCAAGGGGTTACACTTCGGACCCCTCGATGGATTGGAGAGCGTATGAAATGGAGGAGGAGGAAGACAACCACGATGTGTAGAGCTTATCTGCATAGAAGATTCAGTTGAGGTCATTGAGATCTCTAATGACTCGGAGGTGGAGGAAGACCCTAGCTAGGCTTCCAGTGCACCTCCAGTTTAGGAGGTTTCTCTTTTGTTTTGTTGTGATAGGAACCTGTGTGAGGTACTTTTTGTAATGCCAATGCCCCGACATTATTTTCTTTGTATTTTAAGTTTTTTTATTTGTGGCGATGATTAGATTTTTCCCTGTAATCAATTCTATATTTATTCAAGAATTTTATGAATGAGAAGTATTCAGAAAAGAATTGTGTTCATTTAATTATCTTCAATGTATTAAGAATTTTATTTTCGCAAGGTTTGAAAATGTGACGTCTTGAAAATGGAATAAGGTAAAAGTGAAAATGATTTGTAACTTATAGGTTACATAAAAGAAAGAAAAAAGGAAAGAAAAATTTACCCATTTTTCTAAGAGATTAAATATATTAAATATGAAATAATTTTCGGGGTATTACACCAAACACCTCTAGCCACCCCTGAGGAGTAAAGCAGATTCACGGGCTCACACTACTTGTGAGGCTTCGACAATGATCCTTGTGCAGGTTCAGCTACGGAAACCTTGTTACGACTTCTCCTTCCTCTAAATGATAAGGTTCAATGGACTTCTCACAATGTTGCCGACAGCGAACCACAAAGCATCGCCACAATCCGAACTCTTCATCAAACCATTCAATCGGTAGAAGC
>NC_032028.1:16525081-16530081 GCF_001865875.1 Lupinus angustifolius | reverse complement strand
GCCACAAGCCAGTTATCCATGTGGTAACTTTTCTGACACCTATAGCTTCAAATTCCAAAGGACTAAAGGATCGATAGGCCACACTTTCACGGTTCGTATTTGAAAGTGCAATATGTCAAGAGAGAACTTAAGATTACCTATGTTTTGATAAAGACAAAGGACTTCGTGAAAGCTTAAAGACAACTTAAGAAATCAACATGCCAAAGATTCAAGAGCTTCATGTCTAGACTAGAGTCTTAGATGTGTCTTAGTTATTGAGTCTAGGTTAGGTAAACCTAGATACAAATCTCACAAAGTCTAAAAACTATCATATCATTTACATGAGACATGCCATCTAGCTTATTATATGTTCATGCATTAATCATACATGTTATTTGTGCATTTTAGGCATAACATAAAAGTAAAACATGTATAGTTGATAAGTATAACATATAGGTTGTTTACCAATTAACATCTTAACTGAAAATATGTCAGTTAATTAATCAATTAAGTGAAGCTTTAATCGATTAGCGCGAAAACAGTTTTTAACAGTTTCAACAGATAATCGATTAACAAGCAACATAATCGATTAACTGGGTGCCAAACACTTTTTCTATATAAACTATATTTTCAACAGATTCTATATACGAATTAATACATTCATTCATTCATATTAAAACTGCTAAGTTGCATATTTTCATATTCTTTGTATGTCATATAGGAAGACAGAATTGCATGTGAGATTAGAGTGAGATAGTATTATGCTTAGGGATTAACATGTCATCTGTTGCATATTATCAAATGTGTTCATCGTCCTATCTTGTTCTCGCATGATTTTTTTCATTACTGTTTAGAGATTTCTTAAGGGTAGAAATTATACATTCTTCATGATTTTGATCTTATACATGTTCATAGTAATTGTGAGATTTGTATATGGTTCTCTTTCTTGTAATATTTGAGCTATTTTGAGCTTCACATTACTCTGTGTTTTGTGTTGTTTCTGTAACAAAGAAAGTTGTCTCTTGGTGTCGTACCACCAACGAGATCAGAGAGTCTTCATCAAGACTTGGAGGTCTTGAGTTTAGAACATACTCTTGATGGGGCTGGATCGTAGGGAAGGTTTTCCTAGGCGATTGAGTAAGGTCAAACCAAGGTAGAGGTTCTGGGAATTCAAGAAGGTAGCGTTCAAGGTTTTGTAACTGGAAGTGTGTATGTAAGATACATTGGCTTCAATTTTTAGTGAAGAAAATCTCCCAGATCAGATCAGAGGGGAGGACTAGATGTAGTTTTGCAGTGGACCGCAAAACGAACCAGTATAAAAACCTTGTTGCGAACTGTTTCTTTCCCTTATCTCTATTGTAGTTGATATTATGAATATAGTATTACTGCCAAATAAAGATCATTTATGTTCAAATATATTTGCTATATCATTTCAGTATAATTTGTAATTGGCTATGTAATTGAGCCATTCAGCAATTGCTAATTCTGCGCGACTTAATCGATTAAGCCAGAGTTTTAATCAATTAACTAGGTGATTATCCAGAATAGGGCTTCGGTGCAAATAGCGGTAAGTGGGAATCGTGACACCTATTCAACCCCCCCTTCTAGGTGTATTTTATCACTGATACCTAACAAGTGGTATCAGAGCTAGTACGTCCTACTAGATCAACCGTATCCGCGTGATCCATTAGGGAAATTAAATGGGTTCCACCAACCCTTTTGGCGGTGATGGCGCATCCATTAACTGCCCTCCCGATTTCAATGGCGAAGGATATGCCTACTGGATAGTTCGCATGAAAATATTTATAGAGGCCATCGACTCGGATATTTGGGAATCCGTAGTCAACGAGCCCTTCGTTCCACAACATTTGGTGGACGATGAATCTAAATAAACCAAAAAGTCTATGGACTGAAGATGAACGCAAAAAGGTTCAGTATAACCTGCGAGCCAAAAATATCATCACATCGGCCCTATCCTATGATGAGTTCTTTCGGGTTTCACAATGCCAATGTGCTAAAGAAATGTGGGACACTTTACAAGTAACTCACGAAGACACTAGCAAAGTCAAGCATATAGTTAACCAAATGAATCTATAGCTGATATGCAAAAACGTTTTACTCATATAGTTAACCATTTAGTTGCTTTGGGTAAATTGTTTAACAAAAGTGAGCTTACTAACAAAGTTTTACGCTGTCTTGACAGAAGATGGCAACCAAAAGTAACATCTATTATGGAATCAAAGGATCTTGACTCCATGCCTTTGGCGTATTTGTTCGGAAAACTTTAAGAGCACGAAATGGAGCTTGGACGCCTGACTGTGCACGAAAAATCAGATCGCAAAAAGAAAAGTATATCTCTCAAGGCAACAAAGTCTCAATCCACAGAAGAGAGAGAAGAAGATGAATTTGATTCAGATATAAACGAAGAAACCTTGAGCCTTCTCGTATGCAAATTCGGGAAATTTCTAAAGAAAGGAGGGTTCAAACGTTTCTAGAAGAATGAAGCGTGGGAGTCGACCAGAAAAGGCAAGACTAAAGAGCGCTTCACTTGGCATGAATGTGGTAAGCCAGGACATATGAGGTTCCAATGTCCTACTTACCTCAAAAAGGTTGATTCAGATAAGAGCACTCCTCGGGACTTTAAATCGAAGAAAGATTATATAGTATGGGATGTACTAGAGGAGGTAAAGCTATGCTTAATAACGAGAACAGATGATGCTTGTTGCTCAAATTCAAAAGAGGCAAATAGCGAGATATATTCTGACACCTCATCTACTTCATTTGATGATTCTCCTCCTTATGAGGACTTGTATAATGCGTATGTCAAAATGCATGATGAGTTTAAGAAATTAGCTAGGATTAGTTCCGATAGGAAAAAAGTAATCCTGCTAAATGAACAGAAAATAAATTCATTACAAAAAGAACTATATGAAATAAAATTGGTAAATGAAACATTAGATTTGATCTATTCTTGTAATGCATGCAATTGCTTTGATAATAATTTATATGAACCAACTGTCTGTAATTCTAGCGATGATTTGAAAAATGAAAATTTGAGATTAAATGAAAAACTCGCAAAACTCACAAAGAGTCAAAACATGTTAGACACTGTTCTTAGTAAAACTAGGAATGTTGGTGACCATACCGGGCTAGGATATATTCCCCCTATGCATAGGAGAAGACCATATAGGAGACCTATTAATCGGCCCAATAAGAAATTTTTTAATAAAAAGGTTCCTACATGCTTTTATTGTGGGACTCATGGCCACACTTCGTACTCTTGTTATATTAGAAAATATGATATACATAGTGACATGTATGTATGGATGAAAAAGGGAGATAACTCCCTAGTTACTAATAGAAAAGGAACCAACATAACTTGGGTACCTGAAAAAGGCAAGTGATCTATGTTTTGCAGGTATGTCTTCGAGCACATGGACAACATTTGTATCTTGATAGATCTAAATTCCTTGAGACATATGATGGGTGATAGATCTAAATTTCTCGAGACATATGACGGGTGATAGATCTAAATTCCTAGATCTATCCGTGCAAGAAAAAGGGTTCGTCACTTATGGAGACAATAACAAAGGGAAGATACTTGGCACCGGAACAATTGGCAACTCATATCGGGTTGTGATCGAAAATGTGTTATATGTTCAAGGTCTGGAACATAACCGCTTGAGTATCAGCCAACTATGCGATAAAGGTAATCGTGTAGCTTTTGGGTGTAAATGCTTTATATTAAATAATGGAAAAAGAGCTTTAAGTAAATTTGATTCAAAAGCTGATGAAGGTATATTTTTGGGATATTCATTGCATAGTAAAGCTTATCGAATCATTAATAAATATTCAACGCAAGTAGAAGAGTCTATGCATGTCCATTTTGATGAATCTTCTCCAAAAGAGAAGAGAAAGGTATTCTCTGATGATGTTGCAGGTGCTTTTGAAGAACCATACCCTAAGGACATGGACTAGGACAAAGAAGCAGAAGCAGAGCAAACTGTACAAGATGAGCATCAGGACTTGCCAATCGCGTGGAAGACCAAGAAGGATCATCCACCCGATAAAGTGGTAGGTGATATAACTATGGGGGTGGTAACCCGTAGCTTTTTACCTAACTTTGTTGTTTTTGTATCTCAAGTCGAGCCTAAGACCATCGATGAGGCCATTGAGGATGTGCATTGGGGTATAGCTATGCAAGAAGAGCTAAATTAGTTCGAGCGTAATAATGTATGGGACCTTGTCCCTAAGCCTAAAGAACATCCAGTGATTGGAACTAGATGGGTCTTTCGTAATAAATTGGATGAATCTAGCTTGATAATCAGAAATAAAGCTCGCTTAGTGGCGAAAGGCTACAACAAGGAGGAGGGCATCGATTATGATGAGACCTATGCTCCTGTAGCCAGATTAGAGGCCATAAGGATGCTTTTATCCTTTGCATCAATTATGAACTTCAAGCTCTTTCAAATGGATGTCAAGAGCACCTTCTTGAATGGCTACATTCAAAATGAGGTATATATAGATCAACCTCCCGACGTTGAAAATTTGAATTATCCAAACCATGTATATAAGCTCAAAAAGGCCCTTTATGGCCTGAAACAAGCTCCCAGAGCTTGGTGTGACAGATTGAGCTCTTTCCTCTTGGAAAAGGGTTCGTGAAGGGTATGGTTGATACTACCCTCTTTATTTGTATATTATATAATCATGTGCTTTTAGTTCAAATATATGTTGATTATATAATCTTCGGATCTACTAATCACATTCTTTGTAAATAGTTTTCTGAGTTGATGCAGGGTGAATTTGAGATGTCAATGATGGGTGAGATGACCTTCTTTCTTGGACTTGAAATCAAACAAATGGAAAGCAACATCTTCATTCATCAATCGAAATATTGCAAAGACTTACTGAAGAAGTTCGATATGGAAAAGTGTAAAGAGGATTCAACACCTATGTCGTCCGCATGCTATCTAGATAAAGATGAAAAGGGAAAAGCATTTGAGGTAACCAAATATCGTGGG
>NC_032028.1:16501920-16524981 GCF_001865875.1 Lupinus angustifolius | reverse complement strand
GGATTGTGGTATCCTAGGGATGCCTCATTATCCTTGGTAGGGTATTCTGATTTTGATTTTGCGGGATGTAAGTTGGATAAGAAAAGCACTAGTGGGACTTTTCATTTACTTGGTAGTTCCTTAGTTGCATGGCATAGTAAAAAGCAAGCATGTGTTGCTTTGTCCACCGCCGAAGCGGAATACATTGCCATTGGTGTGTGTTGCGCTCAAATCCTTTGGATGAAGCAACAACTTAAGGACTTTGGACTTAACCTATAAAAGATTCCTATCAAATGTGATAATACAAGTGCCATAAACCTATCCAAGAATCCCTTTTTGCATTCTAGAACCAAGCATATTGAAATTAGATATCATTTCTTGCGTGACCCTGTAAAAAAAGGTGATTGTGTGCTTGAATTTGTTGAAACATCTAAGCAATTGGCTGATATTTTCACCAAGCCTCTCTCACGAGATACCTTCTATGTTCTTAGAAGAGAACTTGGAATTCTTGATGAAAACTATCTTTATTAAAATCATCTAAAAATGTTATTATATGCTTCACATGATTAATGTCTTCTATGTTTCAAAATGTATAGTTGTTACGAATGCATTATATTCCTATTATAACTCATGATCTTGTGTGACAAGCTGAAAATGTATATGTGATTGAGTAAAAACTGCTTGATAAATATTACAAATCTTTGCATGCTTCTAAAACCCAAAAACCTCTTGCTTATGCAAATCTGATGCCAGTTAATGGATTAACTATCCTTATTAATCGATTAAAATGAGTTCCAGTAGCAAACATTTCAGTTTTTACTAAATTTAATCCATTAATATTTATTTTAATCGATTACCTAGGCTCATTTTTCTGAAAACCAGGAATATTTACACTGCTTAATCGATTAAATGCATCACGTAATCGATTAATGGCAGCATATATATTAGAATCAGAAGCGTTTTTTTGTCACTTTTTCAAACCCTATCTTCCTCCTTTTTTATGAAAATCTCAAATGCAAACAACAAATTCGAAATCTTAGCTTAATAGAAGTATTAAACCTCACCTTTACCCATTTGTGGACCTCAATTCATCCAAATTGTTTCACGATTTCCCAAGAAATCCCATTCCCAATTCCAAACCCTAAGCTCTAGGATCCCTCCCTTATCCTCCTTCTCCTCTCATTACTCACAGTGTTTAATCAACAATGGAAAGGGGACATTCAAAGAGGTTCAAGACAACTGCTCAACGCACTCGTAGGCCTCCTAATAATTCATCTTCAAATCCGAACGTGAGGCACGACCGTGGAGATTCCTACTACTCACTCATACTTTAGGAAACCCGATTGTCCAAATTTCTGGAAAGGAAACCCACCTAAATAAAGTATGTTGATCTTACTTGGATGGCGGAACAGAATTTCGAATTTCTACAAGGTATGCAGGCTCAGGGAGCTTTAATGTTTTTGGAATTAACGGGTAATCTGTATCCCACTTTGATTAGGAATTTTACGCTAACTTCTGTTATAAGGATGGTAGATATTGGTCTATGATTTCGGGAAATCTGTTTGAGATGGATAATAGCATTTTTAAGAATGTGGGTGGCTTATCCACTACCAGTGTTAGCCTAGGTGATTGTTAATGGCTTGCTGATTTCAATGCTGCTGGGGTATATAAATCATGTATGAGAGTTCCCCATCTATATGTCCAGCGAGAACTGACTAAAGTTGGTTCTTTATCGGTAGAGAATAGATTGCTTCACTATTTGATTGCGTACATCTTTATTCATAGGAACACTAATCATGCACAACCTACTGTTAATGATCTGAAATTTATGTATGTTGTGAAGGAGAATATAATGGATAATTGGCCTCAAGAAATTCTGAAGGTCATGTATAATGTCTCTATATCGCAATCCAAATTGCTGCCCTACAGTATCTTCATATCGAGAATTATTGACTATCTGCATATTGACGTATTTGACACCATCGTCACAGAGACTTCTAACAAAGATCTCCTTGTTGGTGAAAGCCTTATCCACAATATAAGTATCTACAAGTATGGAAGTACTTGGAAATACCAGGAAGATTTTACTACAGTGGATTTGGAGCTATCTGATGATGAGGATCAGGCTGGTACAGATCAGCCTAATGCGGAAACTCACGGGGAGCCATCTGGAACTACGTCGCAGGAATCATCCTTTGGATTAGCTCAGTTAGATGCCATGGAGCAAAGGCTAAACAACAGGATGGACTTACACTTTCAGTCTTTGAAGGACTCCTACCATACTGCTTTGGAACAATTTGAGGAGCGTCAGGTTGCTTACATCGATAACCACTATCAGGCTATGAGGAGCTCTATCTAGAACATGGTTGAGGCATAGAATGAGAGGTTTTGTGCAGAGTTTGAGTAGCTGAAATTCCTCATCTAGGGTGATAGCAGTCTGACCGTAACTAATAACAGAGATCCTCCTCTACATCCCTAGATTATAAGGCCTTAGATCTTAGATTACCCTAGGTTTAGTCCTTCAATATGGCTAATTTTCAGGATTTATGCTGCTTTGTAATTTCGAGACATATTTTTCTCTATGTTTTCTGGAGTGTAACTCTAACTATCTACTATTGCTGCAATTTTATGACTTCATATGCATGTCATTTCAACTTAAATCATTCCTATTGTGGTTTCGTTTTGCTTATATATGTCAAATGGCATGATTGCATGTTTAATGGTTCTTGATCATGTTTGGTTATATGTATATCTTATGTTTGATTGAGCCTACTGTTTGAATGCTATAATGTAAATGTTTGATCATTCCATGCTTGATTGTTTCATGTATAACCCTCCATGCCATTAAATCTATGATATTGCTGTATATTCTGTTGGTTTAATCGATTAACCTACTATTTTAATCGATTAACCTACTATTTTAATCGATTAACCTACTATTTTAATCGATTAACCTACTATTTTAATCGATTAACCTACTATTTTAATCGATTAACCTACTATTTTAATCGATTAACCTACTATTTTAATCGATTAACCTACTATTTTAATCGATTAACCTACTATTTTAATCGATTAACCCACTATTTTAATCGATTAAATGTTGGTAAATGTGTGCGCTTGTTCAATTATTTCATCAACTGGTTAATTAATTACATTCTCAAAATTAATTGATTAATTACAGTTTGAGTTCACTTCATATCTCTTCTTACTTTTGACCAAAGTTTCATTTAGTTTATCTTTTTGATAATGTCAAAAGGGGGAGAAAGGTTGTTTTGTTGTTTAATGTGTGCAGGTTGTAAATAATACTAAGCTTCTGTTGTCTAGCCATGCACTTTAACTTTGAAATCAACAACCATTCATTTTGTGATCATCTTCAAGCTATGCATCAAAACAAATTTGGTGTTGAGTTTGTCATCATCAAAAAGGGGGAGATTGAAAGTGCAATGTGTCAAGAGAGCACTTAAGCTTGCCTATGTTTTAATGAAGACAAAGGACTTAGTGAAAGCTTAAAGACAACTCAACAAATCAACATGCCAAAGATTCAAGAGCTTCATGTCTAGACTAGATTCTTAGATGTGTCTTAGTTATTGAGTCTAGGTTAGGTAAACCTAGATTGAAAATATGCTAGTTAATCGATTAACGTGAAAATAGTTTTTAACAGTTTCAACAGATAACTGAAAAACAGAATTCAGTTACTCTCTAACAACCCATTAATCGATTAAGAAGCAACATAGTCGATTAACTGGGTGCAAAACTGTTTTTCTATATAAACTGTATTTTCAACAGATTTCATATACGAATGAATACATTCATATTAGAACTGCTAAGTTGCATACTTTCATATTCTTTGTATGTCATATATGCAGACAAAATTGCATGTGAGATTAGAGTGAGATAGTATTATGCTTAAAGATTAACATGTCATTCATTGCATATTATCAAATGTGTTCATCATCCTATCTTGTTCTTGCATGATTCTTTCATTACTGTTTAGAGATTTCTTAAGGGTAGAAATTACATGTTCTTCATGATTCTGATCTTATACATATTCTTAGTAATTGTGAGCTATTTTATAATATTTGAGCTATTTTGTGCTTCACATTACTCTATTTTTTGTGTGGTTTGTGTAACAAGGAAAGTCGTCTACATTGTTCCATCGACTAGAGGTTACGAATCCATTTTTCCGAGGTTACAGATCCATTTTGCAAACTTCCCTTGCCTTCATTGTTCCATCAACCAGAGGTTGTTCACCTTGAAGACCTGATGCGGTTATGAGTATGACCGGGCGTGGGAGGCACTCGGTCCTCCAGATTTTCAAGGGCATTTGGGGGCGTAGTAGACACCACGCGACGTGCAGTGCTCTTCTAGCCACTGGACCCTACCTGCGGTTGAGTTGTTTCCAGGATGGGCAGGCTGTTAAAAAGAAAATATAACTCTTTCCTGGGTCCCCGCCGCGGTCTCCGGACACCCGAACGTTGCCGTCAGCCACCACGTCCCAGTTCAGTAATTTTAACCCAATTCCCTTTCGGAGTGCACACTTAGAGTGCTATCAGACGGGCTTCCCTCGTCCCTTAGGATCGACTAACCCATGTGCAAGTGTCGTTCACATGGAACCTTTCCCCTAGTCGGCCTTCAATGTTCTCATTTGAATATTTGCTACTACCATTAAGATCTGCACCGACGACCGCTCCGCCCGGGCTCACGCCCTAGGTTTTGAAGCGACCGCCACGCCCTCCTACTCATCGGGGCCTGGCCCTTGCCCTGATGGCTGGGTATGGATCGCGCGCTTTAGCGCCATCCATTTTTGGGGCTAGTTGATTCGGCAGGTAAGTTGTTACAAACTCCTTAGCAGATTTTGACTTCCATGACTAGCGTCATGCTGTCTTAATCAACCAACACCCTTTGTAGGGTCTAGGTTAGCACACAGTTGGGCACCGTAACCCACTTCCGGTTCATCCCGCATCGGTAGTTCTGCTTACCAAAAATAGCCCACTCTGAGCTCTCGATTTCGTGGCGTGGCTCAACAAAGCAGCCACATCACCCTACCTATTTAAAGTTTGAGAATAGGTCGAGGGCGTTGCACCCCCGATGCCTCTAATCATTGGCTTTACCCGATAGAACTCGCCTATAGGCTCTACCTATCCTGAGGGAAACTTCGGAGGGAACCAGCTACAAGACGGTTCGATTAGTCTTTCGCCCCTATACCCAAGTCAGATGAACGATTTGCACGTCAGTATCGCTGTTCGCCTCCACCAGAGTTTCCACTGGCCTCGCCCCGCTCAGGCATAGTTCACCATCTTTCGGGTTCCGACAGGTATGCTATCACTCAAACCCTTCACAGAAGATCAGGGTCGGTCAACGGTGCCACCCACAAGGGGATCCCACCAATCAGCTTCATTGTGCCTTAGGGGTTTACTTGTCCTCTAACTCGCACACATGTCAAACTCCTTGTTCCGTGTTTCAAGATGGGTCGAATATGGAGCCTGCAGGCCGACGCTCGGAGCATGCAGGAGCCGAAGCACACGAAACGACGCACACTTCCTAACACAATCACGATGATGACGTCTTCACGAGCATGTCAATAGCCCAATCTTGGGCCACCATCACAATTCGCGTTGGTCATTGTCCCAAGTCGATTGGTGGATCGGCTCTCGCCCTTCCACATCCGACCGAGGCACATTACCGGCCCCCATCCCTTTCCCTCTCGACAATTTCAAGCAGTCTTTGACTCTCTTTTCAAAGTCCTTTTCATCTTTCCCCTACGGTACTTGTTCACTATCGGTCTCTCGCCTCAATTTAGCCTTCAACGGAATTTACCACCCGATTGGGGCTGCACTCCCAAACAACCCGACTCGCTGATAGCGCCTCATGCTGCAACAAGGTCTGGGCACGACGGGCCTCTCACCCTCTCCGACGCCCCCTTCTAGGGGACTTGGGCTCAGTCCGCCGTTGAGGACGCTTCTCCATACTACAATTCAGACATCGAGGGCAACTGATTCTCATGGTTGGATTTTCCCGGTTCGCTCGCCACTACTAAGGGAATCCTTGTTAGTTTCTCTTCCTCCACTTATTGATATACTGAAACTCAGCGGGTAGCCCCGCTTGACCTGATGTTCCCGTATTAGGAGGCCAACATATTCCCATGGATCAAAGAGTTGCAAAGCTGGTGGGAGTGACACGCACGATCAGTCTCAAGCATTAGCTCAGCCACCATCCATCACAGTGCCCTCCACCGTGGACTCAGTTTTCAACCAACCGTGAGACATTACTTGCAGGAAGCCAACATTCGCCCCGCTTGGTGCCTAGCACGGGGCCAAGGCATGGGGCAACGATGTGCAATACCTAGGCAGGCATGCCCTCGACCTAATTGCTTCGGGCACAACTTGCATTTAAAGACTCGATGGTTCATGGGATTCTGCAATACACACCAAGTATCGCATTTCACTACGTTCTTCATCGATGCCAGAGTCGAGATATTTGGTGCCGAGAGTCTTTAGGATAAGCATGTCACAACTTTTCCTGCACGAGCACCGTCTTCGGGCCGACGGGGGCGAACTAAACGATTTCAATTTCCTAGGTGCGTTCCACGCCAGGGTTTTGTTATTAGGCCAGGAGGACACCGTAGAGGGTGTGGTGCCTCCTAACACGAGGGGGACCGAGGTGCCAAACACCTCTAGCCACCCTTGAGGAGTAAAACAGATTCACGGGGTCGCATTGCTTTTGAGGCTTCGACAAAGATTCTTCCGCAGGTTCACCTACGGAAACCTAGTTACGACTTCTCCTTCCTCTAAATGATAAGGTTCAGTGGACTTCTCACAAAGTCGCCGACAGTGAACCGTCCACATCGTCGCAATCCAGATACTTCATCGGACCACTCAATCGGTAGGAGCGAGAAGTGGTGTGTACAAAGGGCAGGGACATAGTCAACGTGAGCTGATGGAATTTCTCGTTGAAGACCAACAATTGCAATGATCTATCCCCATCACGATGGAATTTCAAAGATTACCTGGGCCTATCGGCCAAGGCTATAGACTCGTTGAATACGTCAGCGTAGTGTGAGTGTGGCCCATAAGATCTAAGGGCATCATAGACCTGTTATTGTCTCAAACTTCTGTGGCCTAAGTGGCCATAGTCGCTCTATGAATCTGGCAATGGAGGGTTACCTCCATATAGCTTGTTAGCAGGCTAAGGTCTCATTCTTTAACAAAATTAACCAGACAAATCACTCCACCAACTAAGAACGGCCATGCACCACCACCCATAGAATCAAGAAAGAGCTCACAGTTTGTTAATCCTTACTATGTCTGGACCTTGTAAGTTTCCCGGTGTTGAGTCAAATTAAGCCGCATGCTCCACTCCTGGTGGTGCCCTTCCGTCAATTCCTTTAAATTTCAGCCTTGCGACCATACTCCCCCCGGAACCCAAAGACTTTGATTTCTCATAAGGTGCCAGCGGAGTCCTAAAAGCAACATCTGCTGATCCCTGGCCGACATCGTTTATGGTTGAAACTAGGATGGTATCTGATTGTCTTCGAGCCCCCAACTTTCGTTCTTGATTAATGAAAACATCCTTGGCAAATGCTTTCGTAGTTTTTCGTCTTTCATAAATCCAAGAATTTCACCTCTGAATATGAAATACGAATCCCAATGACTGTCCTTGTTAATCATTACTCTGATCCGAAGGCCAACACAATAGGATCAGAATCTTGTGGTGTTATCCCATGCTAATGTATCCTGAGCATAGGCTTGCTTTGAGCACTCTAATTTCTTCAAAGTAACAACGTTGGAGACACGACCCGACCAGTTAAGGCCAGGAGCGTATTGCTGGTAGAATGGATGAGCCGACTAGTGCACACCAATGGTGGACCGATCGACCCAACCAAAGGTCCAACTACCAGCTTTCTAACTATAACAACTTAAATATACGCTATTGGAGCTGGAATTACCGCGGCTGCTAGCACCAGACTAGCCCTCCAATGGATCCTCGTTAAGGTATTTAGATTGTAATCATTTCAATTACCGGACTCAATGAGCCCGATATTGTTATTTATTGTCACTACCTCCCCGTGTGAGGATTGGGTAATTTGCGTGCTTGCTGCCTTCCTTGGATGTGGTAACCGTTTCTTAGGCTCCCTATATGGAACCGGACCCTAATTCTCCGTCACCCGTCACCACCATGGTAGGCCACTATCCTACCATCGAAATTTGATAAGGCAAAAATTTGAATGATGCTTCATCGGCATAAAGGTCGTTCAATCCGACGAGTTATCATGAATCATTAAAGCAACAAGCAGAGCCTGTGTCGACCTTTTATCTAATAAATGCATCCCTTCCAGAAGTTGGGGTTTGTTGCACGTATTAGCTCTAGAATTATTATGGTTATCCGAGTAGTAGATACCATCTAACAAATTATAACTGATTGAATGAGCCATTCGCAGTTTCAGAGTCTGAATTAGTTCATACTTACACATGCATGGCTTAATCTTCGAGACAAGCATATGACTACTAGCAGGATCAACCATGTAGTATCCATCAACGACTTTGCTCGACGTGCAAGTTATGCCACCGCGAACTGTTAAGCAAGACCGACACCATGACAAAGTGTTATTCAAGGGAACCGATATATCAAAGGGACCCAAAGGGGCAGACTCATCAGCCTGCGTTCGCCGCATACACCGAATCCATGGGAACACTAGACACGTGTGAGAACGCAAGCCATCATAATTCACAACTAAAACATCACACACATCACTTTCAAATCCTCCAATGACCTCTAGAAGGGGTCTGGATGGAACGGGTCATAAGAGGTGCATGAATACCACTTAACAGGTAGGCAACACAAGAACCATAATTGAACGATGTGGCTGAAATGACACAAGGCGGACATGGGAAGGGTTGTGTGCTGAAAGTTAGATGACTATTATCATGGAGCAGACAACACAAACATACCAATTGCCACTCACCCGCCCTCCCGTTAGACAGACTCGATAGTACCATACGAACCATTCCTCACAATGCCAATGGCAAGCAAGCAAATGGAAACACCTAGTGCCGTCGGATCCGCTACGTTAGGTGCAAACACAAAAGGTAACCACCAAAATCGATAGAGATCAGGGTTCAAAATTTATCCGATTGCCAAATTCACCCACAATGCACTTTCGACGAACATGCTCACCCTTCTACATGGTGCGGCTCAGCCCTTATGGCATCACCTAACATATACGCCTAGGTGTAAACATATTTCTTGAGGTGCGCACATATTTCCGTGGGACAAGCCTACTACGCGCAACATTGTTGCATGCGTCTTACAGCACCGCACCTTGACTTCAACCATGAAAACCAGCCGCAAACACACTACTTTCAGATGATTGGGCATGCGCCCCTTGGTGCTGCAGTTGTGCCCCTAAGAGCTTCATCCAGCACCACATCCTTCCGTGCAGGAATGGTCGCACTAGAAGCCTCAAAACGTCTATGGGATGCCGTAACTACCAACTCCGCATCGTGGGCCCAATCCAACACCTCAACAACCAACACATTCTGAGAGACAAGCCTACCTCAGGCACATTGTTGCTAGCATCATAGACGACTGCACCTTGACTTCAACCGTGCAAACCAGCCCGCAACACACTTCCGGATGATTGGAATTGCGCCCCTTCGTGCTACGTCTATGCCCCTGAAGGCTTCACCTAACAACACATCCTTCCGTGCAAAAAGGGTCACATTAGAAGCCTCAGCATGCCCGCCACCAGCAACTACCCAACCCGTCACTGAGTCACCAAACCAGAACTTTGACAAGTGAGACGCACGCATCAAGAATTTCGAGTGGGATATCCTTTTCTCTGGGAAGACATCCTGATATGAATCCACCAAGGCCCATCAATGAGGAAGAGCTAAGTGGGCTAGGAGGGCCCATGACCCGGTCCAAAACCAAGAAGGCACACCAAACTCTCAACCTATTAGTGGAACAAATGATCAAGTCAACAAAGCCCAACAAGGAAATCAGGCCCATACATTGCACCATTTTTGTAGAAGTAACCCAAGTTGGCCACGGCCAAGGAGGGAACACTTGAGGCATGTGGGAGTCCCATTTAATAAGTGGGGATTATCATACCCACATATAGTCTAGGAATTATTTTCCTACCTTATTTGGAAGAACAATTACTATTTGCATTATACTTGAACTTATAGTTGTAATAAATTTCATTAAGAACCATGTAATCCAGGTACAAGCAAGGGAACACTTTCCTTAGTGAGCCAAGCCGTGAGATCACCCTTAAAGGCCATAAGATCTCAAAGAATCCTATCCTAATTTGAAGAGCAAGTGTGGAAGATCCCTATATGGAAACAATCAAGAGCAATCAAACAAATTCCATCTATTTCCTAATCAAGGAGGCGTGTGAATGAGAATCAAGGAGCAAGGCAAAACTTTCCTTAAAGATTCAAATCAGAATGAGAGCTCATCAAGACCTTCCTTATTCAAATCAAGCATGTGTTGGGTGTGATCATCATAGAGAATCCCTCTATTCACACGAGGTAAATCAAGGAAACCAAAGAAGGCAAATTGATTGTTTCCTTATTCACTCCAAAGCATTGAACTCAAATTAGAATCCATCAATACCTTCCTTATTCAAATTACTAGGAGTGGGAATAATCATCAAGGAGATATTCTCCTTTACACGAGACACACCATAAAGGAAAGCCATGAAGACAAAATGATTGTTTCCTTATTCACTCCTCAACCGAATTTGGACATTTACTCCATGGAGAATCATTTTCAAATTCAAATTTCCACCTCAACCAAAAAGAGCACATGGGAATTAGATTAAGGGAAGCCATCAATACACCTTGCAATTCCCCCCCAAACCGAAAACACATGGGGGAAAAGAGTTAGGGGAATATTCAATGTACTTTACTACTCTTTATGCACATAGCTTGGCCGAAAATTCCATGGATATTTGTACTTGGCTTTGATATTGAATAAATTAACTTGAATTTTATTTGGAAAATAATCAATTGCTAGTTGAGTTTCTCCTAGTTTCTTGGTTAAACCAAGGCCCTTTCTTATCAAGGTTCTCTTCCTTGTGGCGAAATACATTAGGCTTATCAAGCAATCAAGCTTGTGGCGCCTTCATCTTCCTATCTAATCCATCTTCTTCTATCAACTTAACCATAAACCATACACGACCAAAATAATCCCCTCACATACAACCAACAACAAATACCCATACACAATTCCCTTAACAATCCACAAACTCACTCAACCTTCATCCCAAAACCCACGTCCAAACACTCACCAAAAACAACCCAAAAACCAAACCACATAATCATATCCCACGGCCAAACAAAAATCCAAAACAAAAACCAATAAAAAATATAACAAGTTTCAAGGTGCAAAAATCCCATATTCTTCTCAAAGACTTACATTCAAGAACGATCAAAACAAAATTCTGAATCCTCTCAAATAGATTCACATCACATCTCGGGTTTTTTGAGGCTAGAGGTCGAATTTTTCCCTGAAGTTTCACAATTTTTCGCCAATCCGATAATTTTTCGTAATTTTTTAAACGGCGAGCATTAGATTAGTCCCGAAAATTAGAAAATGAGTGTGTACCATGTTTTTTGAGCTGTTCTTTTGCAGGAAGGCTTGGAATATTTTTCCTAAACATTTCCCAAAGTTACGCCCATGTAACATCGAGGCCTTTACCTCAAATGATTTTCCACCAAAGTGTGGCACACGCCATGGTGCTATGACGAGCAACTTCGCATAGGAGTTGAATTCGGACTTGAGACTTTGCAGGCAACCATGGAAAAAAAAAATTGGGTTCCCCTCCAAATATGGAGGCATTTCATGAAGGGGTCGGCGTCTTATGATGCATTCACCGAAATAGGGAATGCGACAGAAGCAATAATCTCATGCGAGGCACGAGTCACTTTCATCAACCACTTGGAACATGTGCCATCACCTTCACCTACCACTTGGAAAGTGTGTATGGCATGGGTCTATTTCACCTATCACTCGAATAAGGGACTATGCGCCCTCGTGGATTTTCGTTGCACCAATTCGACTAACCACACACACGAGTTGCTACTCCACAAGCCTCATTGGGTGTACGAACTAGAACTTAAAAAGTTGGAGGCTGGTGGCACAAAACAAGGCGACAGGAGAAAAATCAAAGTGCATCATAACAGCAAGTCTAGTCAGCCTATTCCGAAGTGCCCTACTATTTAAGTCACTCAAAAGACTCTTAGAGCACCAAGTAGAGAATGGTGCTTCAAGGCATCCTGCATAAATCTCCCAACTAGAGCAGATCACAAACCGAGCGAGACATTATGGGGCAAAAGCCCCCTGCTGCTTCTCAGTGGTGGGCCTCTCATGTACTTCTGTGAAGGCATCACCTAATAATTCGGTGCACAACAGGTCACACGAGAAGCCTGGGCACATCCAGAAAATGCCCACATGTACATACATCGCCACCGTGTCACCGATCTAGATCATCACCAGACCACAGTTTAACGAGGCACGAGCCTAGACACCGCATAGTTTAGCTTGGGTCAGACACGACCCCATAGAGACTTCAAAACATGCAAACTCGACCACAACGCACTTCCGGACGATTAGACTTGTGCTCCTTCGTGCTGCAGTTGTGCCCCTTAAGGCTTCACCCAACACAACATCCTTCTGTGTAGAACGAGTCACACTAGAGGCGTCAAAATGTCTGCATGGCGGATGCAACTAACCCACTTGGCATTGTGCGACCAAACCAACACGTCAACAAACCACGCTTTCCCGAGGGACGAGCCTACACAAGCCGCATTCTTTGCTCGATTCATACACAACCGCACCTTGACCTCAACCGTGCAAACCCGCCGACAACACACTTTGGGGTGATCTGCCCCTAAGGGCTTCACCCAACACCACATCCTTTCGTGCACAACTTGACACACTAGAAGCCTCGGCAAGTCGGACGGAAGCCCGCAACTATCGAACCAGCACCATGTGACCAAACCAGCACCTCAACACTACACACTTCTCTGAGGGACAGGCCTACACAAGACACTTTGTTGCATGAGACATAAACGACTGCACCTGGACTAAAACCATGCCAACCTGCCCACAACACAATTTCGGATGACTGGACTTGTGCCCCTTCGTGCTCCGGCTGTGCCACTAAAGGCATCACCTAACACCACATCCTGTTGTAAAGAACGTGCAACACTAGAAGCCTCGGCACGTCCGAGCAATGCCCGCAGCTACCCAACTCGGCATTGTGTGATGATGCCGGCACCTCGACAAAAGACACTTTCGCATCAAGAAATCCAAGTTGATCCGCGAGGAACAGTCTAAGCCCTTGATGCATCCTCAATAAGTTCTAGGTGTCGGACAACACCAAGCCAAAGCACCAGCCTGCAGCTGGCCGCGTGCGACCGGGATTCGGCATAGAAGATGACTCGGTCGAATTGCCCACATCCCCATGGAAAAATGCACCAGCATGCCTGGGATAGCTTGTTGGGGCGTTCGAGGGAGCCCTATAGCTCGCCATCCTGGCCCACCAAGGTGTGTGGGTAGGAAGGCAGCTTGCCCCCATATAGTAGGCTAATATGCAGAAGCCCACTCTGCACCACTGGAAAACCTTTTTTTTGGAAGACATACTGGGTTTTTTAGGCTAGAGGTCGAATTTTTCCATGAGTTTTTGCACATGTGCTTATAAGAATAGGAGCTAGTGGTCAACGAAGTTACATGATTTTACTCCAAGGCAATAAATTTTGATAATTTTTCCAAGTGACGAGCTTTACATAATTCCTCGAAAATTAGATAACGAGTGTGTACCATGTTTTTTGAGCTGTTCTTTTGTAGGAATGCTAGGAGCATTATTCCTAAACATTTCCCAAAGTTACGCCCATGTAACATCGAGGCATTTACCTCAAATGATTTTCCACCGAAGTGTAGGACACGCGATGGTGCCATGACGGGCAACATCGCCTGGGGGTTGAATTCTTACGTGAAACTTTAGTGGCAACCATGGCTAAATAATCATAGGCTCCTCTCCAAATATGGAGGCATTTCATGAAGGGGCTAGCTTCGTGCGATGCTTTCACTGAAATAGGGAATGTGAGATAAGCAAGAATCTCACACGAGGCACGGGTCACTTTCACCAAGCACTCGGACCATGTGCCATGGCATGGGTCACTTTCACTTAGCACTCTGAAGATGTACCACAGAATGGGTCACTTTCACCTACAACTCGGAACATATGCCACGGAATGGGTCACTTTCACCTAGCACTCGGAAAGTGTGTAATGGCCTCAATTTCACCTAATAACACTTAGACACATGTGTCATGGCCTCTCTTTCACCTTGCACTCAGGATCACACATGAGGAACCATACCAGGCACAAAGCACCCCAACCACCGGACACCATGAACAACACACAAGGAACCATGGGGCATGGCTAGAGGCGATGCCGCACTCCACATTGTAAGTATCTTCGTCTCTACCGTGTGCTTGAGGAACGTGGACTTTGAACCTACTCGCCTCGTCGCCCATACGAGGTGCGGGTTCGTAAGCCTTGTAGGGTGTACGACCTAACTCCAAATAAGGTTTGAGATGGGAGAGACGAATCGAAACGACAAGGGTTGAATCTTAGTGGATCGTGGAAGCAAGGCCACTCTGCCACCTACAATACCTCGTCAGGTATTTAAGTCGTCCGCAAAGGATTCCACCCATCGCCCAATGGGGAATAACGCTTCAAGGCGTACCACGAGGCCGCGGGGGTCACCAATGGCACGTGCCTCTAGGGGGCCGAGGCCCCCTACCGCTAGTTGGAAAATGGGCGACAGGCACACTTATCGCTTCTAGCCCGAATTCTGACTTAGAGGCGTTTACTCATAATGCAATGCATGGTAGCTTTGCTCCACTGGCTTTTCAACCAAGCGCGATGACCAATTGTGCGAATCAACAGTTCCTCTCGTACTAGGTTGAATTACTATTGTGACACTGTCATAAGTAGGGTAAAACTAACATGTCTCATGACGGTCTAAACCCAACTCACATTCTTTGTATGTGGGTGAACAATCCAACACTTGGTTAATTATGCTTCACAATGATAGGAAGAGGCGACATCGAAGGATAAAAAAGCAACGTCGTTATGAACGTTAAAAGTAGTGGTATTTCACTTCCGCTATTTCCAGCTCCCACTTATCCTACACCTCTCAAGTCATTTCACAATGTCGGACTAGAGTCAAGCTCAACAGGGTCTTCTTTCCCCGCTGATTCTACCAAGCCCGTTCCCTTGGTTGTGGTGTAGCTGGATAGTAGACAGGCACAATGGGAATCTCGTTAATCCATTCATGTGCATCACTAATTAGATCATGAGGCATTTGGCTACCTTAAGAAAGTCATAGTCATAGTTACTCCCACTGTTTACCCTTTGTTGGTTGAATTTCTTCACTTTGAGATTCAGAGCACTAGGCAGAAATGACAATGCGTCAACATCCATAGGGACCACTGCAATGCTTGGCGTCAACATTCGAAGGGATCGTTCCAATTCGTCCTCCGACCGACACGCGACGACCCACTCCCGCCGCGAGAGCAGCTCAAGCAGTCCACCGACAGCCGACGAGTTGGCGACTGGGACCCTCGTGCCAAGCTGCTAGAGCCAATCCTTTTCCCGAGGTTACGGATCCATTTTTCCGACTTCCTTTGCCTACATTGTACCATCGATAAGAGGTTGTTCACCTTGGAGACCTGATGCAGTTATGAGTATGAGCGGGTGTGGGAGGCACTCGGTTCTCCGGATTTTCAACGGCCGTCAGGGTGCACCAGACATCACGCGACGTGTGGGTCTCTTCCAGCCGTTGGACTCAACCTCCGGCTGAGCTGTTTCCAGGGTGAGGTATTATGTTGGATCAGACAGTGCTCACAACGCAAACTAGACGATCTTTGACAACCACTCTTTGCAATCAAGATCAATGAGAGGGATGACCATAAAGTGTTTGATACAACACCATCCTGAAATGGACAGTTCCGTTGGAACAGATCGATCATATATCCTTGCGAGGAATAATTTTGGTGCGATCAAATCAGCTTGTTATGGGAATTGTACTCTCGGTTATTTCCGAATAGTTATTGGGAGGATAAAGGAGTAAGGATGGTGGACTCATATATCACATTGCACACATGATATCCGTCGATATTGATTCTAAATTCTCGAGTTTTATACTTCATTCCTCATTATTATATGCTTGTATGAGCATATGATATATATGTACTCGTGTGTTCTCTTGGTGTATTATTCCGTATAATTCGACGACATCGATGACAAGTTTTTCATAGATGTTTTACTCCCTCTCTTTTCTTCTGGTGTATGTGTACACATATTCAGATGGACCCATCAGCACTGATCTGAGGTTAACATTTCACTATGTCCCAAGAGGGGACATGGAGTGTTGAGGGTAATCGACACACTTACACAGGTCCTTGCACCCTAGAGATGGATTGGGTAAACAATGGCTTAGTTCTGCATCTTCCACCTTACTACGCAGTTTAGGAGGCATCATTCACTTTGCCCGACCGAAGACCTACAACCGTCGGACTTTCTGTACTGGCTGATGCTCTAGGCGTACGAGAAGTTGTTCGGACCTGGCCCCAAACAGGATTCTCAACATTAGGATCGGCGCCAAGAGGGACAGACTGGGCTATGCCAAGGGGGTAGACCCCGGACCCCTCGATGGATTGGGGAGCGGATGAAGTGGAGGAAGAGGAGGAGGAAGACAACGTCGAGTGTGTAGAGCTTATCTGCATAGAAGATTCAGTTGAGGTCATTGAGATCTCTTCTGACTCGGAGGTGGAGGAAGACCCTAGCGAGGCTTCCAGTGCGCGTCCGGTTTAGGAGGTTTCTCTTTTGTTTTGTTGTGATAGGAACCTGTCAAAGGTACTTTTTGTAATGCCAATGCCCCGACATTATTTTCTTTGTATTTTCAGTTTTTTTTATTTGTGGCGAAGATTAGATTTCGCCATGTAAACAATTCTATATTTATTCAAGAATTTTATGAATGAGAAGTATTCAGAACAGAATTGTATTCATTTAATTATCTTCAACGTATTAAGAATTTTATTTCCGCAAGGTTTGAAAATTTGACAATCTTGTAAATGGAATAAGGTAAAAGTGAAAATTATTTGTAAGTTATAGGTTACATAAAAGACAATTTTACACATTTTTCTAAGAGATTAAATATATTAAATAGAAATTATTTTCGGGGTGTTACATTATGCATGAAGTAAAGAGCACTAAAAGCAAAAGAAAACTGGAAGCCTCTCAAACTAGGGCAAGTTTTAAGATGATTCATACTCTAAAGCCCGACAATCAAAGTTTTCCAGATAATTTTATTTTGCTTCCTCTAAATGATAAGGTTCAGTGGACTTCTCACAACGTTGCCGACAATGAACCGCCCACGTCGTTGCAATCCGAACACTTCACCAGACCATTCAATCGGTAGGAGTGATGAGCGGTGTGTACAAAGGGCAGGAACATAGTCAACGCGAGCTGATGACTCGCGCTTTCTAGGAATTCCTCGTTGAAGACTAACAATTGCAATGATTTATCCCCATCACGATGAAATTTCAAAGATTACCTAGGCCTGTCGGCCAAGGCTAGACTCGTTGAATACATTAGTGTAGCGCACGTGCAGCCCAGGACATCTAAGGGCATCACAAACTTGTTATTGCCTTAAACTTTCGTGGCGTATGTGGCCATAGTCCCTCTAAGAAGCTGGTCGTGGAAAGTTACCTCCACATAGCTAGTTAGCAGGCTGAGATCTCGTTCGTTAACGAAATTAACTAGACAAAACGCTCCACCAACTAAGAACGGCAATGCACCACCACCAATAGAATCAAGAAGGAGCTCTAAGCTTGTCAATCCTTACTATGTCTGGACCTGGTAAGTTTCCCCATATTGAGTCAAATTAAGCCGCAGGCTCCACTCGTAGTGGTGCCCTTTAAGTTTCAGCGTTGTGACCATACTTCACCTCTGACTATGAAATATGAATGCCCCTGATTGTCCCTGTTAATCATTACTCCGATCCCGAAGGTCGACACAATAGGATCAGAATCTTGTGGTGTTATCACATGCTAATGTATCTAGAGCGTAGGCTTGCTTTGAACACTCTAATTTCTTCAAAGTAACAGTGCCGGAGGCACGACCCCGCGAGTTAAGGCCAGGAGCGCATCACCGACAGAAGGGATGAGCCGACTGGTGCACACCAATGGCGGACTGGTCGACCTAACCCAAGGTCCAACTACGAGATTTTTAACTATAACAACTTAAATATACGCTATTGGAGCTGGAATTACCGCGGTTGCTGGCACCAACCTTGCCTCTAATGGATCATCGTTAAGGGATTTAGATTGTACTCGTTCTAATTACCAGACTCAATGAGCTCGGTGTTGTTATTTATTGTCACTACCTCCCCGTGTCAGGATTGGGTAATTTGCGCACCTGCTATCTTCCTTGGATGTGGTAGCCGTTTCTTAGGCTCCCTATATGGAATCAAAACCGAATTCTCCGTCACCCATCACCACCATGGTAGGCCACTATCCTACCATCGAAAGTTGATAGGGCATAAATTTGAATGATGCGTTGCCGGTAGAAAGGGCGTGCGATTAAGCGAGTTATCATGAATCATCAAAGCAATAGGCAAAGCCTGCGCCCACCTTTTATCTAGTAAATGCATCCCTTCTAGATGTCGGGGTTTGTTGCACATATTAGCTCTAGAATTAGTACGATTATCCGAGTAGTAGATACCATCAAACAAACTATAACTGATTTAATGAGCCATTCGTAGTTTCATAGTCTGAATTAGTTCATACTTACACATGCATGGCTTCATCTTTGAGACAAGCATACAACTACTGGCAGGATCAACCAGGTAGCATCCATCAATGACTTTGCTTGACGTGCAAGTGTTGCCACCGTAAACGATTAAGCAAGACTGACACCACGACAAAGTGTCATTCAAGGAAACCGATTAATCAATGGGACTCAGTAGGGTAGTCTCATCAACCCGCGATCGCTGCAGGCACCGAATCCAACAGAACACTAGACACATGTGAGAATGCAAGCCATCATAATTCACAGCTAATACATCACATACATCACTTTCGAATCCTCCAACAACCTCTAGAAGGGGTCTAGATGGAATGGGTCATAAGAGGCACATGAATACCACTTAACGGGTAGGCAACTAAAGAACCATAATTGAACGCCGAGGCCGAAATGACACAAGGCGAACATAGGAAGGGTTGTGTGCAGAAAGTTCGATGACCATGATCATGGAGCCAGAAAACACAAATATCCCAATTGCCACTCACGCGTCCTCTAGTTAGACATACTCGACGGTACCATATGAACCACTCCCCGCAACGCCAATGGCAAGAAAGCAAATAGAAACACATGGTGCCGCCGGTTGTGCTATGTCCGGTGCGAACAGAAAAGGTAACCACCAAAATCGATAGGGACAAAGGTTCAAAATTTATCCGACTGCCAAATCCTCCCACAACACACTTCCGACGAATAGGCTCACCCCTCTACATGGTGCGGCTCAGCCCTTAGTGTAAGAATAGGATTGCAACTAAGAGGGGGGGGGGGGGAATTAGTTGACTTAAAATTATAGTAACTTTATATGCAAAATGTAAGAGTTAATGTGCAGCGGATAATATTGCAGAAAATAAACAAGTATAAAGTAAAGAGGAAAGGGAAAGGAGAGTACACAAGTATTTTATACTAGTTCACCTTCTTGTCCACTGAAGGCTACGTCCAGTACTCTTGCAGCACAAGAGACTTTCCACTAAATATTAAGAGTTATAATTACAATATCTCACCCTGAGATCTCTCTGTACCTTACACACTAACTAATATTTATACCTTTTTCCAAGTCACTCTATCTCCTTTCTATTCACACCCTGTGAAAGAAAGATTGTTTGCAATGAATGCAGAGTTACAACAATGGCTTTGGATTGCCTTTACAGGTATGAAATATTATATCACTTTCAATCCAATCAACTCTCTTTGTATGCTTAGTAATAATGCTCAATATAATTGTGAAAACATTTTGAAGCAATTACTCAGAATAAATTCTCTTTTGAAAGATTAAGAACTTAGTGCAAAAGTGCAGAAAAACAGTGAGAGAATTTATGAGAGTGTTGGGAAAGTTGTGTGTTGATGTTTTGAGAGGTTAGAGTCTTTATATAGGCTTTCCAAACATCCAAGGTGCCTTTCTGAAAGTGTAGGAGTTGTTTGGAGTGAAGTGATTTTGTTTGGAGGGAAAACTTTTCGTTTTGAAATCTGAAATCACTTTCAACAGTCCTCAGTAATCGATTACTTACATTGGGTAATCAATTACCCAAACATTCTGTCCACTGAATTTATAAATTCGAATTTGAATAATCGATTACACCATTTGGGTAATCGGTTACTCAACTTTTGTAAAACTGGTAATCTGTTACTCAAATGTAGTAATGGATTACTCTGAGCAGTTTTAAGTTGGATAACTCTTTTTCTCTCACATGTAACTTGTTACTTGAATTAAGTAACCCGTTACACATCTTTTCAAAAATTGTTTTAAGTATTTTCAAAGTGTTTCATTATTCTTTAAAAATAATTTGAGCATTGCTACTTTGCATAAGTAAGAGTTTTATGATAGAAGTACCTATAGAGACTTATTCTAATCTTCTTGAAGCTTTAATCTTCTTTGTCTTCATAAGTATTCTTCCTTTTCTTCTTTTTGGTGATGTTGGTGTCTTCATCAAAACCGTGCCAAGGTCAGGAGCAAAGATCTTCTTCACACTAAGAACCTCATTGAATCCTATTATGAAACCAAAAGCATCACCGGCAATCAAATGAAGAAACTCTTGATGGATGGAGCTCAAGTATTTACGATGCTGGCATCATAGAGAAGAAATGTGGAGAAGAGATTACCTATATTTTATGCTCCCCCTTTCATTTGGAATAAAGTTTGACAGAAAATACACTCTCCCAACTTTTCTCCCCCTTTTGACTTCATCAAAAAGTAGAAAAGCCAAGAGTCCAGCACAAAGATATATAGCATATATAGCATACAGGATGTATAGCACATTATATGAAAATTAATGTAGTGCATAGTTAAGATGTTTCTATCAAGATAAAGCATAAAACACCAAAACATAAATTTGTCCAGCAGCAAGAACATAAAAACAAACAACAACTAAGTAACAATTTGTCCGAGATTTTAAAGTAATACAACAAATATTATGAAAGAATACTAAGATTCAGGCTCCGAGTTATCTTCCTCTATATCCATGTTGTCCATCCTTGAGGAGAGGCAATGAAGTTCATATTGGATTTTTTGATTCTGAGAATCGAGAGCATCCATCCGATTGGTGATGTAGCCTCGGAGAGAAACCAACTCATCCATAATCATTTGGTTCGAGGGCATGGCAGTAGATGAGGATGATTGAGCATGAAACTCATATGGTTGTGGTTCAAAAGGATTAGGAGCTTCAGGTTCAGATGGTTCAGCATCAGTGGTCGGCTTGTCGGTTCTATGAGTATAAGTGCGGGTTCTGAGGTCTTTGAGTACCTCTAACGGTCCACATTTGTCTCATTATCATGAGAGTCCAATTGATTTTGATATTAAACTTTATGGCATACATCAATTGGAGTTCTATGTCACTTATTTGAGAATGATTTCAAAATTTAGGTATAATGACATAACTCAAGAAATAATGAATCAAACATTCCTCTAGTTTGAAATATACAGAGATAGGATGTCTCGGTGTTTGACAGTCTCTCCAAAGCCTTGTTGCTTACGCATTTCTATTTCCCTTTTCGAAAGTCGACATAAGGAGTTATAAAAATCCTTTCGATCATATTTATCCCATTCACATACAAGGCCGAAACTTGTTATGTTACCTTGATAGGGTATGTTACATAACAATGAACTGAAAGTTTTTAGGTCTAACACAATGTCTTTTCCTTTAACATAGGATGTAAGACGATTTTTCCGAAAGTTCATGTTACAATAAAATACTCTCACAAGTTCGGGATAAATGTCGTTTGTTTCAGAACAAAAGTCAAAAAGGTTTTGTTGACGTAAGAGATCGTTTTTGTTGACGTAAGAGATAAGGGAACAAAAAATCTTCAAACTCAAAATTATCAACATTACCATATTTAGGAGTAAAATGTCGCGACCATGGAAGTGTTCCTCAAATATCTTGCGTTGCTCATCGTTAGCAAGAAGCCTTGTTAAGTCCAGAGGTTTGCATTCCAAAGATGTTGTTCCTTGAATCCTTTGAGTAGTATTTGAGCGTAGTTTCTTTGATTTAGAAGATGAAGCCATGAATTTTGGATTTTGAAATTTATGGTTTTTTGGTTTTTGGGAATTTGGGGTTTTTTAATTTGAGCCACTAATCACGAAAATGGTTGGTTAGAAGTGTTTAGAATCAAGAATGTGATATGAATGGACACAAAGATCACCCAAAATGGATCAAAAATAAGGTTTTTAGAGGTTGAGAGGCTTTGAGAAGAGGAGAACACGAGTTGAGTGAGGAAGATGGGTTTTTGAAAAAGTTAAAATTTGCAGAAATTTCATATATAACAGCACAGAGTAATCGATTACCCTCTTTGAGTAATCGATTACTCAAAAAAAAATTAAAAATTTCAAACAGCAGCTTTGAGTAATCGATTACTCACTTTGGGTAATCGGTTACTAAAACACGATATTTCATCCTGTAATCGGTTACTCTCCAATGTAATCGATTACGTACCCTAGAAAAGCTTATTTTTAGGCAAAATTAAGCTATGAAAATGATTTTAACCCAAAAAAATTAAGTTTTTTAACACAAATAAACATATTGAAGATCAAGTAGGCATGAGATAATATTAATGAAGCAAACATATAATCATATAAGCATGTTAAGACAGGTAAGCTTCATCAAGAATGCCTAATTCAAGTCTAATTTTGTAAAAAAAGTTCTTTTACCAAGGGCTTAGTGAAAATGTCTGCAAGTTGGTTATGAGTATCAACAAATTCTACGGATACATCTTT
>NC_032028.1:16501476-16501820 GCF_001865875.1 Lupinus angustifolius | reverse complement strand
ACCATAATCCAACTTCAGTTGTACCTTTTAGATATTTCATAATTCTCTTAACAACAACTAAATGTGATTCTTTTGGTTTAGACTGATAGCGTGCACACAAACATACACTAAACATAATATCAGGTCTACTGGGAGTTAAATATAGAAGAGATCCGATCATACCTCGATACTTTGAAATTTCAATACTTTTTCCACTTTCATCGGTATCAATGTATGTGCTAGATCCCATATGAGTAGTTATTGGCTTGCAATCATCCATATCGAATCTTTTTAGTAAATCCTTGCAGTACTTGGTTTGACTCACAAAGATGCCATTATCAAGCTGTTTGATTTGAAGTCCAAGA
>NC_032028.1:16500061-16501376 GCF_001865875.1 Lupinus angustifolius | reverse complement strand
AACAAGTTCCCACTTCGTTTCTCTCAAACTGGTTTAATTCTTCTTGCATGGCAAGAATCCAGTGTTCATCCTCGATTGCATCATCAATCTTGGAGGGTTCTATCTGAGAGACGAAGGCCATGTTTAGACAAGCATCAAGCATTCTACGAGTGGTTATACCTTTACTTATGTCACTGATGATGTTGTCGATAGGATGATTTCGATGAGTTCTCCATTCTTTTGGTAGATCTGAGTGACTGTGTTCTTCTTGAGAAAGTAGATCATCATCTTCTCTCAATTCTTCAGGTTCAGTTTTAACATCAACAATAGAGTTTTCTTTGGTGGAGGAACTTGGCAAGTCGTCTTCATCACAGGATATTACATCTTTTAAAACATGATTGTTTTCATAAAAAGTTGCATGAACAGATTCTTCCATGGCTAGGTAGACTTCTTTTATTAAAGACTCTATATGCTTTACTCGTGAGAGAATAGCCAAGGAAAATCCCTTCATCAGCTTTAGCATCAAACTTGCCCAAATTATCCTTACCATTGTTCAGAACAAAATATTTACAACCAAAACCGTGTAGATGAGAAATGTTAGGTTTTCTACCTTTGAAGAGTTCATAGGGGGTTTTCTTAAGAATAGGTCTTATAAGAACTCGATTCGAAACATAACAAGCAGTGCTAACTGCATCAGCCCAAAAGTATTTTGGGAGGTTAGTTTCATTTAACATTGTTCGAGCCAGTTCTTCTAAGGACCGATTCTTTCTCTCTACAACACCATTTTGTTGAGGTGTTCTAGGAGCAGAAAAATTGTGGTTGATCACAAGATCATTACAGAATTCCTCAAAAGAGGATTTTTGAAATCCCCGCCCCTATTATCACTTCGTATAGCAGCAATTTTTAGAGATTTTTCATTTTGAACTCTTTTAGCATAAATGCTAAAGGCTTTGAATGCCTCATTCTTATGTACTAAGAAGAGAGTCCAGGTATATCTAGAAAAATCGTCTACTATAACAAGAGCATAGTAATTTCCACCTAAACGTTTTGTCCTTGAGGGACCAAATAAATCCATATGAAGTAGTTGTAATGGTCTATCAGAAGAAACCATGTGCTTTGGTTTGAAAGAAGTTTTTGTTTGTTTACCCATTTGACAAGCACTACATAGTTTGTCTTTAACAAACTTCATTTTGGGTAAACCGACAATTAAATCTTTCTTAATAAGTTTATTTAAATGTTCCATGTGGATGTGAGCTATTCTTCTATGCCAAAGCCATGCATCATGATTATCATTTGCTACTAAACATGTTATAGGTAAAGCAGAATTCATGTCAAT
>NC_032028.1:16498254-16499961 GCF_001865875.1 Lupinus angustifolius | reverse complement strand
CCACATGAAATCCTTTGTCGCATAATTGACTTATGCTTAGATGGTTATGTTTAAGTCCTTCAACATATAGTACACCTTCTATAGTTGTTGATGGTGGCTTTCCAGTTCTACCAACTCCAAGAATTCTTCCCTTGTTGTTGTCACCATATGTGACATATCCTTTGTCCCTTGGACTAAGGACAGAGAAATTACTTTTACCGCCCATCATGTGTTTTGAGCAGCCGTTATCCAAGTACCATAAATTACAGGCGGCTCTCAAATTTTCCTACAAAACAAGTTCAAAAGGATTTTATAGGTACCCAATGTGATTTGGGTTCTGTGGGGTTAGCACCTTTTTCTCTCCATTTGTATTGGCCAGATGACACACCATATTTTCTAATATGACATGTGTTAGGTGTGTGACCAATTTTATCACAGTAAGAACAAGTGGGTAGATGTTTAAGTGTCCAATATTTTATTTTAAAAGTAGGATTAATATGGACACTATCTTTATAAAACTTTATAGTGCTTCCCACGATTGTTTTTCCTAAGACATTCTCATTTTTAGCCACACGACTATTTGCATAGCCAAGACCTCTATGGTCTGTTGAATGTCTTTGGAATTTTATGATCTTGTCTAAATTGTGACTGCTCTTGTTGAGTTTATTAAGTTCAAGACTTAATGTGGAAATTTTAGTTTCAAGAGCAACACATTTTTGACATGAGGAAGAAGTGGGGTTTTCAATATCTTTCTTTAGAACTTTGTTACGACTTTCCAAAATAAAAATTTCATTTTTCTGTTTCAAGAAAATTTTGGAAAGCTTAACATATTCTTGATGGAAATCGTTAAACTAACTCATCATATGAAAAAATATAATTTGGTTCAAAGTTACTAACCTCATATTCGTCATTTGAATTGTGTGAAGCCATCAATGAAATATGTGATTGCTCCTTAATTCTGACTTCTGCATTTGAACCATCATCTTTATCTTCTGATATAACATTTGTTCTTCTACGCTTCTTGTCCTTCTTTCTTTTGAAAGTATGATGCTTTTGTAGGGCTGGACAAGCACATTTTAGATGATCTGGTTTTCTGCATATTGAGCATGTAGATTTTTGATTTGATGTTGATGCTTCACTTTTTGTTGCAGACCTTTGTATTTCTTTGGCTCCATGTATCCTTTCTAGAGTGTCCCAAATTTCTTTCGGTGTTTTGCAACTTGACACTCTAAGAAATTCTTTTTCTTTTGGAGCCGACACAAGAATGTTTTTGGCTTTAAGGTCGTATTGCACTTTCTTCTTGTCTTCATCATTCCATAAAGATTTTGGCTTTATTTCCCTTATAATGTTGATAACAGTGAAGGGTATGTATGGTCCTTCTTCAATTGCATTCCATATATCTAAGTCTTGAGACTCAATGAAGATCCTCATTCTGATTTTCTAGAAATCATAGCATTCTCCAACAAAGCTTGGAGGGCGGTTGATGTTGGAATCTTGAGGCCATCTTGATGTAGGATCGAATTTGAGAGTATCTTACTCAAATATAGCTCTGGTGCCAATTGTAAGAACAAGATTACAACTAAGAGGAGGGTGAATTAGTTGACTTAAAATTATTATAACTTTTTCTGCAAAATGTAAGAGTTAATGTGCAGCGGATAATATTGCAGAAAAATAAACAAGTATAAAGTAAAGAGGAAAGGGAAAGGAGAGTACACAAGTATTTTATAC
>NC_032028.1:16484876-16498154 GCF_001865875.1 Lupinus angustifolius | reverse complement strand
TTTATGAGAGTTGTATGAAAGTTGTGTGTTAATGTTGTGAGAGTTTAGAGTCTTTATATAGGCTTTCCAAACATCCAAGGTGACTTTATGAAAGTGTAGGAGTTGTTGGGAGTGAAGATATTTTGTTTGGAGTGAAAACTTTTCGTTTTGAAATCTGAAATCTCTTTCAACAGTCCTTAGTAATCGATTACTTACATTGGGTATTCGATTACCCAAACATTCTGTCCACTGAATTTATACATTCGAATTTGAGTAATCGATTACACCATTTGGGTAATCGGTTACTCAAATTTTGTAAAATTGGTAATCTGTTACTCAAATGTAGTAATGGATTACTCTGAGCAGTTTTAAGTTGGATAACTCTTTTTCTCTCACATGTAACTTGTTACTTGAATTAAGTAACGCGTTACACATCTTTTCACATATTGTTTTAAGTATTTTCAAAGTGTTTCATTATTCTTTAAAAATAGTTTTTGAGTATTACTACTTTGCATAAGTAAGAGTTTTAGGATAGAAGTACCTATAGAGACTTATTCTAATCTTCTTGAAGCTTTAATCTTCTTTGTCTTCATAAGTATTCTTCCTTTTCTTCTTTTTGGTGATGTTGGTGTCTTCATCAAAACCGTGCCAAGGTCAGGATCAAAGATCTTCCCTTAGGGCATCACTTAACACCACGTCCTTTCATGGCGAAAAGGGCCTCACAGGAAACAAATACGCCTAGGTACGCACATATTTCCCAAGGTGCGCATCTATTTCTTTTGGACAAGCCTACACCGTGTAGCATTGTTGCGTGCGTCTTACACCACCGCATGTTGACTTCAACCATGAAAACAAGCCACAAACACACTACTTCCAAATGATTGGGCTTGCACCCCTTCGTGCTGTAGCTATGCCCCATAAGGGCTTCACCCAACACCACATCCTTCCGTGTAGGACTGGTCACACTAGAAGCCTCGGAACGTCTGTGGGATACCGTAACTACCAACTCCGCACTGCGGGACCAATCCCACACCTCAACAACCAACACATTTCTGAGGGACAAGCCTACCTGAGGCACGTTGTTGCTACAATCGCAAACGACTATACCTTGACTTCAATCGTGCAAACCAGCCCGCAACACACTTCCAGATGATTGGACTTGTGCCCCTTCGTGTTGTGGCTATGCCCCTGAAGGCTTCACCTAACACCACATCCTTCCATGCAGAAACGATCACGCTAGAAGCCTCGGCACGCCCGCCACCCGCAACTACCCAACCCGTCACCGAGTCACCAAACCGGAACCTCAACAAGTAGGACGAACGCATCAAGAATTTCGAGTCGGACCGTGAGGAAAATGTCAAGCCCTTGATGCATCGCAAACGAGTCATAGGTGCCAGATATGTTCAATACGATGCACACATTTTTCAGAACGACCAGCCTACACGTGGCCACGTACGACCGAGATTCGGCATGGAAGATGACTCGGTCGAATTGCCCACATCGCCATGGACTAAGCACCAGCATGCTTGGGGAATCTTGCTGGGGCGTTGGGGGGGGGGCATGGCAAGCCATCCTGACCCATCAAGGTGCATGGGCAAGCAGGCAGCTGCCCCCCTATAGTAGGCTAATATGCAAAAACCCACTCTGTACCACCAGAGATCATTTTCTCTAGGAAGACATACTTGCTTTTTTTAGGCTAGAGGTCGAATTTTGGCCTGATGTTTTCCACACGTTCTTATAAGAATAAGATCTAGTGTTCCACGAAGTTTCATAATTTTTCTCCAAGCCGATAATTTTTTGTAATTTTTCTAAGCGGCGAGCATTACATAATTCCCAAAAATTAGAAAATTAGTGTGTACCATGTTTTGTGGAATATTATTTCTAAACATTTCCCAAATTTACGCCCATGTAACATTGAGGCATTTACCTGAAATGATTTTCTACCAAAGTGCAGCACATGCTATGGTGCCATGACGGGCAACATCACCTAGGAGTGGAATTCCGACTTGAGACTTTGCAGGCAACCATGGCAAAACAATTCTGGGTTCCCGTCAAAATATGGAGGAATTTCATGAAGGGGTTGGCGTCTTTCACCTACCACTCGGAACATGTGCCATCACTTTCACCTACCACTCGGAAAGGGTGTATAGCAGAGGTCTATGTGTCCATCGTGGATTTTTGTTGCACCAATTCGACTAATCGCACACACAAGTTGCTGCTCCGCAACACTCATTGGGTATATGATATAGAACTTAAAAAGTTGGAGGCTGGTGGAAAAAAACAAGGCGACAGGAGAAAAATCAGAGTGGATCGTAACAGCAAGTCCACTCTGCCTGTTCCGAAGTGCCATGCTATTTAAGTCACTGAAAAGACTCTTGGAGTGCCAAGTAGAGAATAGTGCTGCAAGGCATCCCGCATAAATCTCCCAACCAGGGAAGATCACTAACCGAACGAGACATTGTGGGGCAAAGCCGCCTACTACTTCTCAGTGGTGGGCCACTCAAGTACTTCCAAGAAGGCATCACCTAATTCTTCAGTGCATAATAGGTCACATGACAAGCCTGGGCATGTCCACAGGATGCCCACATGTACATACCTCGCCATTGTGTGACCGATCCAGATCATCACCAGACCATAGTTTAGCGAGGCACGAGCCTAGAGATCGCACGTTTTAGCTTGGGTCACACACGATCCCACCGAGACTTCAAAACATGCAAACCCGACCACAACACACTTCTGGACGATTGGACTTGTGCCCATTCGTGCTGTGGTTGTGCCCCTTAAGGCTTCACCCAACACGACATCCTTCCGTGCAGAACGGGTCACATTAGAGGCCTCGGAATGCCCGCATCAAGGACACAACTAATGAAATCGGCATTGTGTGACCAAACCAGTACGTCAACGGACCACACTTTCCTGAGGGACGAGCCCACACAAGCAAAAGCCCACTTTGCACCACCGGGCATCCTTTTTTCTGGGAAGACATATTGGTTTTTTTTAGGCTAGAGGTTGAAGTTGGCCCTGAATTTTTGCACACGTGCTTATAAGAATGGAAACTAGTGGGCCATGTCATGATTTTTCTCCAAGCCAATAATGTTTCATAATTTTTCTAAGCGACGAGCTTTACGTAATTCCCGAAAATTAGATAACGAGTGTGCACCATGTTTTTTGAGCTGTTCTTTTGCAGGAATGCTAGGAGCATTATTCCTAAACATTTCCCAAAGTTATGCCCATGTAACATCGAGGGATTTACCTCAAATGATTTTCCACCGAAGTGCAGGACACGCGATGGTGCCATGACGGGAAACATCGCCTAGAGGTTGAATTCTTACGTGAAACTTTGGTGGCAACCATGGCTAAAAAATTACGGGTTCCCCTCCAAATATGGAGGCATTTCATGAAGGTTCCAGCATCTTACGATGCTTTCACCGAAATAGGGAATGCGAGAGAAGCAAGAATCTCACACGAGGCACGAGTCACTTTCACCAAGCACTCGAACCATGTGCCATGGCATGGGTCACTTTCACCTAACACTCGGAACGTGTGCCACAGAATGGGTCACTTTCACCTAGAACTCAGAAAGTGTGTAATGGCCTCAATTTCACCTTGTAGCACATGGACACATGTGCCATGGCCTCTCTTTCACCTTGCACTCGGGATCATGCACGAGGAACCACACCATGCACAAAGCACCCCAACCACCGGACACCATGAACCACACACAAGGCACCATAGGGCATGGCCAGAGGCGATTCCGCACTCCACATTGTAAGTGACTTTGTCTCTACCATATGCTTGCGGAACGCAGACTTTGCACTTACTCGCCTCGTCGCCCATAGGAGGTGCGGGTTCGTAACCCTCATAGGGTGTACGACCTAGCTCGGAAAAAGGTTTGAGGTGGGAGGGACGAATCGAAGCGACAAGGATTGAATCTAAGTGGATCATGGCAGCAAGGCCACTCTGCCACTTAAAACACCCCGTCGCGTATTTAATTCATATGCAAAGGATTCTACCTGCTGCCCAGTGTGGAATAGCGCTTCAAGGCATCCCACGAGGTTCGTCTACCCTGCGAGGGTCACCAATGACACGGGACTCTATGCGGCCGAGGCCCCCTACTGCAGGTCGACAAATGAGTGACGAGCACAAGCATCGCTTCTAGCCCGGATTCTGACTTACAGGCATTCAGACATAATCGAACGCACCGTAGCTTCGCACCACTAGCTTTTCAACCAAGCGCAATGACCAATTGTGCGAATTAATGGTTCCTCTCTTACTAGATTGAATTACTATTGTGACACTGTCATCAGTAGGGTAAAACTAATCTGTCTCACGATGGTCTAAACCCAGCTCATGTTCCCTATTTTTGGGTGAACAATCCAACACTTGGTAAATTCTGCTTCACAATGGTAGGAAGAGCCGACATCGAAGGATAAAAAAAACATTGCTATGAACGCTTGGCTATCACAAGCCAGTTATCCATGTGGTAACTTTTCTGACACCTCTAGCTTCAAATTCTGAAGGACTAAAGGATCGATAGGCCATGCTTTCACAGTTCGTATTCGTACTAGAAATCAGAATCAAATCGGCTTTTACCCTTTTGTTCCACATGAGATTTATGTTCTCGTCGAGCTCATCTTAGGACACTTGCGTTATCTTTTAACAGATGTGCTGCACTAGCCATACTCCCCACTTGACAATGTCTTCCGCCCAGATCGACCACCAAGGCCGACCTTGGGTCCAAAAACAGGGGCTACACCCCGCCTCCAATTCAAGGAATAAGTAAAATAACGTTAAAAGTAGTGGTATTTCACTTCTGTTGTTTCCAGCTCCGACTCATCCTACACCTCTCAAGTCATTTCACAATGTCAGACTAGATTCAAGCTCAACAGGGTCTTTTTTCCCCGCAGATTCTGCCACGCCTGTTCCCTTGGCTGTGGTTTTGTTGGATAGTACACAGGCACAATGGGAATCTCGTTAATCCATTTATGCACGTCACTAATTAGATGTCGAGGCATTTGGCTACCTTAAGAGAGTCATAGTTACTCCCGTCGTTTACCCGCGCTTGGCTGAATATCTTCACTTTCCCATTCAGAGCACTAGGAAGAAATCACATTGCGGCAACATCCGTAGGGACCATCGCAATGCTTTGTTTTAATTAAATAGTCGAATTCCCCTTGTCCGTACTAGTTTTGAGTCGACTGTTCGACGCCCGGGGAAGAGGCCCTGAAGGGCCCGTTCCTAATCCGTCCCCCGACCGGCACGTGGCGACCCGCTCTCGCTGTGAGAGCAGCTCGAGTAGTCCACCGACAACCGATGGGTTCGGGACTGGGACCCCCATGCCCAACCCTTAGTGCCAATATTTTTCCCGAGGTTACAGATCCATTTTACCGACTTCCCTTTCCTACATTGTTCCATCGACCACAGGTTGTTCACCTTGGAGACCTGATGCGGTTATGAATACGACCGGGTGTGGGAGGGCACTCGGTCCTCTGGATTTTCAAGGGCCATCGGGGGCGCACTGGACACCACGCGACGTGCGGTGCTCTTCCAGCCACTGGACCCTACCTCCGGCTGAGCCGTTTCCAAGGTGGGCAGTCTATTAAATAGAAAAGATAACTCTTTCCGCGGCCTCTACCAACGTCTTCGGACTCCCTAACGTTGTCGTCAGCTGCCACGTCCCGTTTCAGGAATTTTAACCTGATTCCGTTTCGGACTGCACACTTAGAGCGCTATTAGATAGGCTTCCCCCGTCCCTTAGGATCGACTAACCCATATGCAAGTGTCGTTCACATAGAACCTTTCCCCTCTTCGGCCTTCAAAGTTCTCATTTGAATATTTGCTACTACCACCAAGATCTGCATCGACGATCTCTCCACCCAGGCTCACGCCCCAGGTTTTGCAGCAACCGGCGTGCCCTCCTACTCATCGGTTCCTAGTCCTTGCCCCAACGGCCGGGTATAAGTCGTGCACTTTAGTGCTATCCATTTTTGGGGCTAGTTTATTCGGCAGTTGAGTTGTTACACACTCCTTAGCAGATTTTGACTTCCATGACCACCGTCCTGCTGTCTTAATCAACCATAACCCTTTGTGGGGTCTAGGTTAGCGCGCAGTTGGGCACCGTAACCCAGCTTCCGATTCATCCCGCATCGCCAATTATCCTTACCAAAAGGGGATCCTACCATTCAGCTTCCTTGCGCCTTACGAGTTTACTTGCCATTTGACTCACACACATGTCAGACTCCTTGGTCCGTGTTTTAAGACGGGCCGAATGAGGAGCCCACAGGCCGACGCCCGGAGCACACAGGTGCCAAAGCACACCAAACAACGCGATCTTCCAACCATAATAGCGATGATGACGTCTCCAAGAGCATGTCAACAACCCGGGCTTGGGCCACCATCACAATTCACGTCGCTCCATGCCCTGAGTCGATTGGCAGATCGGCTCTCGCCATTCCATATCTGACCGACGCACATTGTCGACCCCCATCTGCTTCCCTCCCGTCAATTTGAAGCACTCTTTGACTCTTTTTTCAAAGTCCTTTTCATCTTTCCCTCGTGATACTTGATCACTATCGGTCTCTCGCTAGTATTTAGCCTTGGACGGAATTTACCGCCCGATTGGGGCTGCATTCCCAAACAACTCGAATCGCCAACAATGCCTCGTGGTGCTTCAGGTTTCGGGCATGATGAGGCTCTCACCCTCTCCAGTGCCCCCTTCCAGGGGACTTGGGCCCGATCCGCCTTTGAGGATGCTTCTCCACACTACAATTCGGACACCGAGGGCGACCGGTTTGTTAGGTATCAGTGACAGAATATACTTAGAAGGGGGGGTTGAATAGGTGTCACAGTTTCTACTCACCGCTATTTGCACCAAAGCCCTATTTTGGAAAATTATCTAGTTAATCGATTACAGCTATGACTTAATCGATTAAGTCGCATAGAATTAGCAGTTGCTGACTGCCTCAATTACACAACCAATTATAGATTATACATTAATGATATAGCAGATATATTTGAACACAAAAGATCTTTATTTGGCAGTAATACTATATCCAAAATATCAGCTACAATAGGCAATTAAAAGCTACTAAAAATAGTAAAGAGATAAGGGAAAGAAATAGCATGCAACAAGGTTTTTATACTGGTTCGTTTTGTGGTCCACTGCAAAACTACATCTAGTCCTCCCCTCTGACCCGGGAGATTTTCTTCACTAAAATTGAAACCAATGTGTCTTACATACACACTTCCAATTACAAGACCTTGAACGCTCCCTTCTTGAGTTCCCAGAACCTCTACCTTGGTTTGACCTTACCCAATCGCCTAGGAAAACCTTTCCTACGATCCAGCCCCAGCCAAGAGTATGCTGTAAACACAAGACCTCCAAGTCTTAGTGAAGACTCTCTGATCTCTTTGGTGGTACGACACTAAGAGACGACTTTCCTTGTTACACAAAAACACAAAAAACAGAGTAATGTGAAGCACTAAAATAGCTCAAATATTATAAGAAAGAACAAGCTATAAACCCTATACAAATCTCACAATTACTATGAATATGTATAAGATCAAAATCATAAAGAACATGTAATTTCTACCCTTAAGAAATCTCTAAACAGTAGTGAAAGAATCATGCAAGAACAAGATAGGATGATGAACACATTTGATAATATGTAGTGAATTACATGTTAATCCCTAAGCATAATACTATCTTATTATAATCTCACATGCCATTCTCTCTGCCTATATAACATACATTGAACATGAAAATATGCAACTTAGTAATTCTAATATGAATGTATGAATGTATTAAATCGTATGTGAAATCTGGTGAAAATACAGTTTACATAGAAAAGTTGTTTTTCACCCAGTTAATCGATTATGTTGCCTATTAATCGATTAACGGGCTGTTAGAGACTAACTGAAAACGCTTTTCAGTTATCTGTTCAAATTGTTAAAAATTGTTTTCACGTTAATCGATTAAAGCTTTACTTAATCGATTAACTAGCATATTTTCAGTTAAGATGTTAATTGGTAAACTACCTATATGTTATGTTTATCAACTATACATGTTAACTGGCATCTTTTCAGAAAGCAAAGAGAAAATATGTCTCGAAATTACAAAGCAGCATAAATCCTAAAAATTAGCCATATAGAAGGATTAAATCTAGGGCAATATAAGATCTAAGGCCTTCTAATCTAGGGATGTGGAGGAGGATCTCTATCATCACGTACGACCAAACTACTATCACCCTGGATGAGGAATCTCAGCTTCTCAAACTTTGCACAAAACCTCGCATTCTGTGCCTCAACAGTGATCTGGATAAAGCTCCTCGTAGTCTGATAGTGGTTATCGATGTAAGAAACCTGACGCTCGTCAAATGGTTCCAAATTAGTATGGTAGGAGTCCTTCAAAAACTGAAAGTGTAAATCTATCATGTTGTTCAGCCTTTGCTCCATGGCAACCAACTCAGCTAATCCAAAGGATGGTTGCTGTAGTGCGTTTCCAGATGGCTCCCCTTGAGTCTCTCATTAGGCTGATCTGTACCAACCTGATCCTCATCATCAGGTAGCTCCAAATCCACTATAATGAAATCTTCCTGGTATTGCCAAGTACTTCCATACTTGTAGACACCCATCTTGTGGATAAGGCTTTCACCAACAAGGTAATCTTTGTCAGAAGTCTCTATGACGATGGTGTCAGATACATCAATATGCATATAGTCAATTATTCTCGATATGAAGATATTGTAGGGCAGCAATTTGGATTGCGATGAAGAGACATTATACATGACCTTCAGAATTCCTTCAGGACAATTAACCATTATATTCTCCTTCACAATATACATAAATTTCAGATCATTAGCAGTAGGTTGTGCATGATTAGTGTTCCTCTGAATCAAGATGTATGCAATCAAATAGTGAAGCAATATATTCTCTACCGATAAAGAACCAGTTTTAGTCAGTTCTCCCTGGAAATCCAGATGGTGACCTCTCAGACATGATTTATATACCCCAGCAACATCGAAATCACCAAGCCATTCATAATCACCTAGGCTAACACCAGTAGTGGATAAGCCTCCCACATTCATAAAAGGTTAATAGCTATCTCAAAAAGATTTCCCGAAATCATAGACCAATATCTACCATCCTTATAATGGAAGTTAGCGTAAAGTTCCCTAATCAAAGTGAGGTACAAATTACCTGTTAATTCCAAAAACATTACAACACCATGAGCCTGCATACCTTGTGGAAATTCAAAATTCTGTTCCACCATCTAGGTAACCTGAAGTATGAGTGAGTAGTAGGTATCTTCGTGGTCGTGCCGCACGTTCGGATTTGAAGATGAAGCATTAGGAGGCCTACGAGTGCGTTGAGTAGTTGTCTTGAACCTCTTCGAACGTCCTCTTCCCATTGTAGATTAAAAGGTGTGAGTAATGAGAGGAGAAGGAGGATAAGGGAGGGAACCTAGAGCTTAGGGTTTGGAATTGGGAATGTGATTTCTTGGGAAATAGAGAAACGGATTAGATGACATGAGGTGCACAAATGGGTAAAGGTGAGGTTTAATACTTCTATTAAGCTAAGATTTCAAATTTGTTGTTTGCATTTGATATTTTCAGAAAAAAGGAGGAAGAGAGGGTTTGAAAAAGGTGACAAAAACGCATATGATTCTAATATATGTGTTTCCCTTAATCGATTAAGTGCAGCATTTAATCGAATAAGTAGTGTAAAAATTCCAGGTTTTTAGAAAAAATGAGCCCATGTAATCGATTAAAATAAATCTTAATCGATTAAATTTAGTGAAAATTGAAATGTTTGCTACTGGAACTCATTTTAATCAATTAAGAAGGATAGTTAATCGATTAACTGATATCATATTTGTATAATCAAGAGGTTTTTGGGTTTTAAAAGCATGCAAATATTTCTAACTTTTATCGAGCATTTTTTAATCAATCACATATACATTTTCAGCTTGTCACACAAGATCATGAGTCATAATAGGAATATAATGCATTTATAACAAGTATAAATTTTGAAGCATAGAACACATTAATCATGCGAAGCATATAATAACAGTTTTAGACGATTTTAATCAAGATAATTTTCATCAAGAATTCCAAGTTCTCTTCGAAGAACATATAAGGTATCTCGTGAGAGAGGCTTGGTGAAAATATTAGCCAACTTCTTAGATGTTTCAACAAATTCAAGCACACAATCGCCTTTTTGTACATGGTCACGCAAGAAATGATGTCTAATTTCAATATGCTTGGTTCTAGAATGCAAAACAGAATGCAAAACAGGATTCTTAGATTGGTTTATGGCACTTGTATTATCACATTTTATAGGAATCGTTTCTAGGTTAAGTCCAAAGTCCTTAAGTTGCTGCTTCATCCAAAGGATATGAGTGCAACACACACCGGCGACAATGTATTTCACTTCGACGGTGGATAAAGCCACACATGCTCGCTTTTTACTGTGCCATGCAACTAAGGAACTACCAAGTAAATGACAAGTCCCATTAGTGCTTTTCTGATCCAACTTACATCATGCAAAATCGGAATCGGAATACCCTACCAAGGATAATGAGGCATCCCTAGGATACCATAATCCCATATTAGTTGTTCCTTTTAAATATCTCATAATTCGTTTTACATCAGTATAATGTGAATCTTTAGGCAAAGCTTGAAATCTAGCACACATACAAACACTAAACATAATATCGGGGCGACTCACAGTTAAATACAATAATGTGCCGATAATCGCACGATATTTGGTTACCTCGATTGCTTTTCCCTTTTCATCTTTATCTAGATAGCATGCGGATGCCATAGGTGTTGAAGCCTCTTTACACTTTTCCATATCGAACTTCTTCAGTAACTCTTTGATATATTTCGATTGATGAATGAAGATGCCACTTTCCATTTGTTTGATTTAAAGTCCAAGAAAGAAGGTCAGCTCACCCATCATTGACATCTCAAATTCACGCTGCATCAACTCAGGAAATTCTTTACATAGAATGTAATTAGTAGATCCTAAGATTATATTATCAACATAATTTTGAACGAAAAATATGATTATCTAATCTATGAATAAAGAGGATAGTATCAACCATACCCCTCACGAACCCTTTTTCCAAGAGGAAAGAGCTCAATCTATGATACCAAGCTATGAGAGCTTGTTTCAGGCCATAAAGGGCCTTTTTGAGCTTATATACATGCTTCAGATATTTAAAAATTTTAAAGTCGGGAGGTTGATCTACATATACCTCCTCTTGAATGTAGCCATTCAAGAAGGCGCTCTTGACATCCATTTGAAAGAGCTTGAAGGTCATAATTGATGCAAATGATAAAAGCATCCTTATGGCCTCTAATCTGGCTACAGGAGCGTAGGTCTCATCATAATGGTCTCATCATAATCGATGTCCTCCTCCTGGTTGTAGCCTTTGGCCACTAAGCAAGCTTTATTTAGGATTATCAAGCCAAATTCATCCAATTTATTACGAAAGACCCATCTAGTACCAATCACTGGATGTCCTTTAGGATTTGGGACCATGTTCCATACATTATTAGACTCGAATTGGTTTAGCTCTTCTTGCATAGCTATACCCAGTGCACATCCTCAATGGCCTCATCGATGGTCTTAGGCTCGATTTGAGATACAAAAGCTACAAAGTTACAAAAGTTACGTAAAGAGCTACATGTTACCACCCCATAGGTATATTACCTATTACTTTGTCGAGTGGATGATCCTTCTTGGTCTTCCACGCGATTGGCAAGTCCTAATGCTCATCTTGTATAGTTTTCTCTGCTTCTGCTTCTTTGTCCTGGTCCATGTCCTTAGAGTATGCCTCTTCCAAAGAACCTGTAACATCATCATAAAATTCCTTCCTCTTTTCTTTTGGAGAAGATTCGTCAAAATGGACATGCACGGAGTCTTTTACTTGCATTGATTATTCATTAAAGATTCGATAAACTTTACTATGCAATGAATACCCCAAAAATATACCCTCGTCAACTTTTGAATCAAATTTACTTAAATCTCTTTTTCCATTATTTAATATAAAGCATTTACACCCAAAAGCATGAAAATGAGAAATATTAGGTCTACGACCTTTTAAGAGTTCATATGGGGTTTTTGAAAAAGTAGGCCTCAAGAGTATACGATTAATCACATAGCAAGTTGTATGCACTACATCATTTAGCATGGTTTTAGCAAGCTCCTCTAAGACTCGATTCTTCCTCTCAACAACTCCATTTTGTTGAGGGGTACGAGGGGCCAAAAATTGATGCATAATACCATATTTATTATAGAATTTATCAAATAAATGGTTTTCAAATTCGCCACCATGACCGGATTGAATATATAGTATCTTATGATTAAACTGGCTATGGATTTGCTTGGCAAGGTTTTTGAAAGACTTGAAAGCATCGCTCTTGGATGCTAGAAATAATGACCATGTAAATCTAGAGGAATCGTCATTGATTACTAAAGCATAAAAGCTACCACCAAAACTCATAACCTGTGATGGTCCAAACAAGTCCATAAGGAGAAGCGCCAAAGGTCTTGTTGTGGATATCACATTCGTTTTAGAAAAAGAGATTTTAACTTGTTTATATTTTTGACAAGTATCACAAGTTTCCTGAGTTTTAAAGTCAAGTTTTGGTAGCCCATCAACCAGATTATTTTTAGACAATTTATGTAGATGCTTTACATGAATATGAGTGAGATGCCTATGCCAAAGCCAGATGTCATCCTCTTTGGATATAATTTTTTTTAAAATAGAGTAGTGACATCCTCCAGATTAACCATATAGATATTATTTATACGATATACGACAAACTTAACTTTATTAGATATATTGTCACGAATAATACAACACTTAGAATCAAAAGATACACGGTTACCTTTATTGCATAGTTGGCTGATACTCAAGAGGTTATGTTCCAGGCCTTCAACATATAACATATTTTCGATCACTGCCTGATTCGAGTTGCCAATCGTTCTAGTGCGAAGTATCTTCCTTTTGTTGTTGTCTCCATACGTGACAAACCCTTTTTCTTGCAAGGATAGATCTAGGAATTTTGATCTATTTCCCGTCATATGTCTCGAGCATCGACTATCAAGATACCAATGTTGTCCATGTGCTCGTAGACATATCTTCAAAACATAGATCACTTGCCTTTTTCAGGTACCCAAGTTATGTTTGGTCCTTTTCTGTTAGTAACTAGGGAGTCATCTCCCTTTTTCATCCATACATACACGCCGCTAGGTATACCATATTTTCTAATATAACAAGAGTAGGAA
>NC_032028.1:16481280-16484776 GCF_001865875.1 Lupinus angustifolius | reverse complement strand
AGGAACCTTTTTATTAAAAAATTTCTTATTGGGCCGATTAATAGGTCTCCTATATGGTCTTCTCCTATGCATAGGGGGGATATATCCTAGCCCGATATGGTCACCAACATTATTGGTTTTACTAAGCATAGTGTCTAACATGTTTTGAATCTCTGTGAGTTTTGCGAGTTTTTCATGTAATCTCAAATTTTCATTTTTCAAATCATCACAAGAATCACAAACAGTTAGTTGACATAAATTATTGTCAGAGCAATTGCATGCATTACAAGAATAGATCAAATCTATTGTTTCATTTTCTAATTTTAGTTCATCTAATTCTTTTTGTAATGAAACTATTTTTTGTTCATGTAGTAGGATTACTCTTTTCCTATCAGACCTAATCCTAGCTAATTTCTTTAACTTATCATGCAATTCGACATACGCATTATACAATTCCTCATAAGGAGGAGAATCATCAGATGAAGAAGATGAGATGTTAGAATATACCTCCCTATTTGCCTCTTTTGTATTTGAGCAACATGCATCATCTGTTCTCGTCATTAAGCATATCTTTGATGTCTCCTCTTCATCTAAGGTGTTGGATGTCGTGTCCTCCTCTGGTACATCCTACACTATGTAAGCTTTCTTCTATTTGAAGTCCTGAGGAGTGCTCTTATCTGAATCAACCTTCTTGAGATAAATAGGACATTGGAACCTCATATGTCCTCGCTTACCACATTCATGGCAAGTGAAGCGCTCTTTACTATTGCCTTTTCTGGTCGACTCCCGTGCTTCTTTCTTATGGAAACGTTTCAAGCCTCCTTTCTTTAGAAATTTCCCGAATTTGCGAACGAGAAGGCTCAAAGTTTCTTCATCAACATCTGAATCAGATTCATCTTCTTCTCTCTGTTTTGTGGATTGAGACATTGTAGCCTTGAGAGATATACTTTTCTTTTTGTGATCTGATTCTTCGTGCATAGACAGGCGTCCAAGCTCCATTTCATGCTCTTGAAGTTTTACGAACAATGTCGCTAAAGACATGGAGTCAAGATCCTTTGATTCCATAATAGCTGTTACTTTTGGTTGTCATCTCCTATCAAGACAACATAAAACTTTGTTAGTAAGCTCTCCTTTGTTAAACAATTTATCCAAACAAACTAAATGGTTAACTATATGAGTAAAACGTTTTTGCATATCACCAATAGATTCATTTTGTAACATACGAAATAACTCATATTCATGTGTCAGGGCATTCAGCCTGGCACGCTTGACTTCGCTAGTGCCTTCGTGAGTCACTTGTAAAGTGTCCCTCATTTCTTTAGCACTTTGGCACTGCGAAGCCTGAAATAACTCATCATAGGATCTGGATAATGTGATGATATTTTTGGCATACAGGTTATATAGAACCTTTTTGCGTTCATCATCGGTCCATAGATTTTTGGGTTTATCTTTCGGTTCATCGTCCACTAAATGTTGTGGAATGAAGGGCCGTTGACTATGGATTCCCAAATATCCGAGTCGATGGCCTCTATAAATATTTTCATGCGAACTTTTCAATATGCATATCCTTCTCCACTGAATATGGGAGGGCAATTAATGGATGCACCATCACCGATCCAGATCATCATCAGCCCAAAGTTTAGTGAGGCACGAGCCTAGACACTGCACGGTTTAGCTTTGGTCACACACGACCCCACCGAGACTTCAAAACATGCAAACGTGACCACAACACACTTATGGACGATTGGACTTGTACCCCATCGTGTTGCGGCTCAGACCTTTAAGGCTTCACCCAACATGACATCCTTTCGTGTAGAACGGGTAATGCTAAAGGCCTATGAATGTCCACATGACGAACGCAACTAACCAACTCAGCATTGTGCAACCTAACCAGCATGTCAACGGACCATGCTTTCCTGAGGGATGAGCCTACACAAGTCGCATTATTTGCTTGAGTCATCCACGACCACACCTTGACCTCAATCGTGCAAACCCTCCGATAACACACTTCGGGATGATTGGACTTGTGCCCCTTCGTGTTGTGGATCTTCTTCTAAGGGCTTCACCCAACACCACATCCTTTCATGCACGATGGGACACACTAGAATCCTCGGCAAGTCGGACGGAAGCCCGCAACTACCCAACCAACACCGTGTGACAAAACCAGCACCTCCACACCACACACTTTTCTGTAGGACAGGCCTACACGAGACACTTTGGTACATCAGACATAAACGGTCGCACCGTGACTAAAACCATGCCAACCCGCCCACAACATAGTTCCGGGTGACTAGACTTGTGCCCCTTCATGCTCTAGTTGTGCCACTAAAGGCATCACCTAACACCGCATCCTTCTCTATAGAACATGCAACACTAGAAGCTTCAGTAAGTTCAAGAAACACCCACAACTACCCAACTGATATGAATCCACCAAGGCCCATCAATAAGGAAGAGCTAAGTGGGCTAGGAGGGCCCATGACCCGGTCCAGAACCAAGAAAGCACACCAAACTCTCAACCTATTAGTGGAAGAAGTGATCAAGTCAACAAAGCCCAACAAGGAAATCCGGCCCATACATTGCACCATTTTTATAGAAGTAAGCCAAGTTGGCCACGGCCAAGAAGGGAACACGTGAGACATGTGGGAGTCCCATTTAATAAGTGGGGATTATCATACCCACATGTACTCTAGGAATTATTTTCCTACCTTATTTGGAAGAACAATTACTATTTGCATTATACTTGAACTTATAGTTGTAATAAATTTCATTAAGAACCATGTAATCCATGTACAAGCAAGGGAACACTTTCCTTAGTGAGCCAAGCCGTGAGTTCACCCTTAAAGGCCATAAGATCTCAAAGAATCCTCTCCTAATTTGAAGAGCACGTGTGGGAGATCCCTATATGGAAACAATCAAGAGCAATCAAACAAATTACATCTATTTCCTAATCAAGGAGGCGTGTGAATGAGAATCAAGGAGCAAGGCAAAACTTTCCTTAAAGATTCAAATCAGAATAAGACCTCATCAAGATCTTCCTTATTCAAATTAAACATGTGTTGGGTGTGATCATCATAGAGAATCCCTCTACTCACACGAGGCAAATCACAAGGAAACCAAAGAAGGCAAATTGATTGTTTCCGAATCCTCTCAAATGGATTCACATCAAGTGGTATCAGAGCTAGTCTTGTGTAAGTCAAATTTTATTTAAAACAATTCTTACCTTGGATCATCAAGGAGATATTCTCCTTTTACAAAAGGCACACTATAAAGGAAAGCCATGAAGACAAAATTACTTTTTTCTTATTCACTCCTCAACCGAATTTGGACATTTACTCCATGGAGAATCATTTTTCAAATTCAAATTTCCATCTCAACCAAAAAGAGCACATGGGAATATGATAAGGGAAGCAATCAATACACCTTGCAATTCAAATTCCCTCCCAAACCGAAAACACATGGGGGGAAAGAGTTAGGAGAATATTCAATGTACTTTACTACTCTTTATGCACATAGCTTG
>NC_032028.1:16480429-16481180 GCF_001865875.1 Lupinus angustifolius | reverse complement strand
ATAAACCATACACGACCAAAACAATCCCTTCACATACAACCATCAACAAATACCCATACACAATTTCCTTATACAATCCACAAATTCACCCAACCTTCATCCCAAAACCCACGGCCAAACACTCACCACAAACAACCTAAAAAAACCAAACCACATAATCATATCCCACGGCCAAACAAAAACCAATCAAAAATATAACAAGTTTCAAGGTGAAAAAAATCCCGTATTCTTCTCAAAGACTTATATTCAAGAACGATGAAAACAAAATTCCGAATCCTCTCAAATGGATTCACATCAAGTGGTATTCAGAGCTAGTCTTGTGTAAGTCAAAATTTTATTTCTTGTATCAAGTCAAAAAAAAAACACACAAAAAAATTCCTACCTTGCCAAAACCGAAACCAAAAAGTAAAAATAAAAAGAGTCGATCCTTACATTTGCCTCAAAATATATCTTAGCCCGGCAAATACTTTCTGTTTGTTAAGTCCGTGAGTTAGTCATATTGAAAGCAACTCCTGGTTAACTTGATTTTATCAAGAACCGAAGGAGAAATTGAGAGAAAGTGAGGGAGTGATACACACTAAACACATTGAGAGAAAAGAGTCAAGAGAGAAGTGAGAAATGTCTAGTCCTTCAAGAGATGAGGCCGAGTCCCCCAGGATCACGGCCTATATGCAAGCAATTGATGCAATGAGTACACAATTCTGAGCACTCCAACAACAATTGGAGGAGATGCGAGTTCAACAAAATAGAA
>NC_032028.1:16479148-16480329 GCF_001865875.1 Lupinus angustifolius | reverse complement strand
AAAAATGGAGTGGTGGAGTCTCAGTCAGAGGCTTCAAGTACAGAAGAAAGTGAAGAGGATGCTGATGTTCCAGAAGGAGATCTTCTCATGGTGCGAAGGCTCTTAGGGAGCCAAGTTAGGGAGGATGAGGAGAGTCAACGGGAAAACATCTTCCATACTAGATGTTTGGTAGCAGGGAATGTATGTTCCCTAATTATTGATGGAGGCAGCTGTGCCAATGTGGTGAGCACTAGGTTGGTTTCTAAACTCAACCTTGTGACGAGGAACCACCCAACCCCTTACCAACTACAATGGTTAAGTGAGGTTGGAGAGATGATAGTCAACCAATAGGCAGAGGTTCTCTTCTCTATAGGGAAATATTAGGATTCCATACTATGTGATGTGGTAGTGATGGAGGCCAGCCATATGCTGCTTGGCAGGCCTTGGCAATATGATAGGAGAGCCATCCATGATGGTTTCTCTAACAAATATACATTTATACATTGTAATAAAAAAATTGTATTCTCACCCTTGTCCCCAAGGCAAGTTGGTGAAGATCAAAGAAAATTAAAGGAAAAAATGGATCGATAAAAAAAAGAAGAAAAAGAAAAAAAGAGAAACGTTCCACACAAAAAAATTGAAAATGAAAAAAATGAAAAAATGAAAAAAATGAAAAGGAGAAAAGTTTGATGGCTTCCAAAGGGGAAGTAAAGGGTGCTTTAACATATAGGCAACCCCTTTACCTACTCATTGGTCAACATTTATGTTTAAGTACTAACTCTGATATTGTTGTACCTGATTATGTAAAAAGTTTCCTGCAGGAATTTGAGGATATATTTCCTCAAGAGGTTCCACCTGGACTCCCACCGTTAAGGGGAATTGAGCATCAAATTGATCTCATTCCCGGAGCATCTTTGCCCAATAGGCCTGCCTATCGGAGCCACCCTCATGATACTCAAGAGATCCAACGACAAGTGGAGGAGTTGATGCAAAAGGGATGGGTTCAGGAAAGCATGAGCCCTTGTGCTGTCCCTGTCATCCTTGCACCCAAAAAGGATGGGTCCTGGAGAATGTGTACAGACTGCAGGGCAATTAAAAATATCACGGTAAAGTATCATTATCCTATCCCTAGATTAGATGATTTACTTGATGAATTGTATGGTGCTTGTATATTCCCTAAAATTTATTTAAAAAGTGGGTAC
>NC_032028.1:16476336-16476548 GCF_001865875.1 Lupinus angustifolius | reverse complement strand
TCACCACCATGGTAGGCCACTATCCTACCATTGAAAGTTGATAGGGCAGAAATTTGAATGATGCGTTGCCGGCACGAAGGCCGTTCGATTCGACGAGTTATCATAAATCATCAAAGCAACAGGCAGAGCCTGTGTCGACCTTTTATCTAATAAATGCATCCCTTCTAGAAGTCGAGATTTGTTGCACGTATTAGCTCTAGAATTACTACGAT
>NC_032028.1:16475629-16476236 GCF_001865875.1 Lupinus angustifolius | reverse complement strand
TTAGTTCATACTTACACATGCATAGCTTAATCTTTTAGACAAGCATATGACTACTGGTAGGATCAACCAGGTAGCATCCATCAACAACTTTGCTCGATGTGCAAGTGTTTCCACCGCAAATGGTTAAGCAAGACTGATACCACGACAAATTGTTATTCAAGGGAACCGATAAATCAAAGGGACTCAACGGGGAAGACTCATCAGCCCGCGTTTGTCGCATGCACCACATCCAAGGGAACACTAGACACGTGTGAGAATGCAAGCCATCAGAATTCACAGCTAACACATCACATGCATCACTTTCGAATCTTCCAACAACCTCTAGAAGGGGTCTGGATGGAACGGGTCATAAGAGGCGCATGAATACCACTTAATGGGTAGGCAACAAAAGAACTATAATTGAATGTCGGAGCGGAAATGACACAAGGCGAACATGGGAAGGGTTGTGTGCTGAAAATTCGATGACCATGATCATGGAGCCATACAACNGGATGAGGATAGGATGGGGATGAGGAAGATGATGACGATGAGGATAAGATGAGGACAAGAATGAGGATAACGAAAGGATGAGGACGAGGATGAGAATGAGGATGGGATTAGGACGAGA
>NC_032028.1:16475021-16475529 GCF_001865875.1 Lupinus angustifolius | reverse complement strand
GAGGATGAGGATGGGGATTGGATGAGGAGTACAATGAGGATGAGGCAGAAGAGGGGATGAGGATAGGATGAGGATGAGAATGAGGAGGATGATAGGATGAGGATAAGATGAGGAGGAGGATGAGCATGAGGGAGAGGATGAGGAAGAGGATGAGGATGAGGATGAGGATATGATGAGGATGATAATGAGGATGAGGACGAGGATGAGGATGAGGATGAGGATGAGGATAAGGATCAGATTAGCACGAGAATGAGGATGAGGAGGAGGTTAAGGATGAGGAAGAGGATGAGCATGGGGATAGGATGAGGATGTGGATGGGGATAGGATGAGGATAGGATGAGGAGAAGGATGAGGATGAGGATACGATTAGGACGGTAATGAGGATGAGGATAGGATATTGATTAGGACGAGGATGAGGACGAGAATGAGGATGAGGATAGGATGAGGAGTAGAATGAGGATGACGAAGAGGATGAGGGCGAGGATAGGATGAGGATGAGAATGTGGAT
>NC_032028.1:16474534-16474921 GCF_001865875.1 Lupinus angustifolius | reverse complement strand
AGGACCGTGAAGCCACTATGGCACAGTTTCTTCATGGACTGAACCAGGAGATTCAGGAAGTAGTGGAGTTACAACCATATGTGAAGTTAGAGGATCTGATCCAACAAGCCATGAAGGTAGAGCAACAACTACGGAGGAGGAAAACCAGATACTCTTCCATTACAAAATCAGGGTGGAAGGACAAGCCCAAGAAGAAGGGTCTCATTCCAAAGGAGGCCGTGAGCTCTTCCCAAGGGAAGAAGCCCATGGAAAACACCAATAGGAGCAGGGAGGTCAAGTGTTTAAAATGTCTTGGGCATGGCCATATAGCTTCACAATGCCCAACCAGGTGGACCATGGTAATGAAAAATGGAGTGGTGGAGTCTCAGTCAGAGGCTTCAAGTACAG
>NC_032028.1:16473805-16474434 GCF_001865875.1 Lupinus angustifolius | reverse complement strand
ATTGATGGAGGCAGCTGTGCCAATGTGGTGAGCACTAGGTTGGTTTCTAAACTCAACCTTGTGACGAGGAACCACCCAACCCCTTACCAACTACAATGGTTAAGTGAGGTTGGAGAGATGATAGTCAACCAATAGGCAGAGGTTCTCTTCTCTATAGGGAAATATTAGGATTCCATACTATGTGATGTGGTAGTGATGGAGGCCAGCCATATGCTGCTTGGCAGGCCTTGGCAATATGATAGGAGAGCCATCCATGATGGTTTCTCTAACAAATATACATTTATACATTGTAATAAAAAAATTGTATTCTCACCCTTGTCCCCAAGGCAAGTTGGTGAAGATCAAAGAAAATTAAAGGAAAAAATGGATCGATAAAAAAAAGAAGAAAAAGAAAAAAAGAGAAACGTTCCACACAAAAAAATTGAAAATGAAAAAAATGAAAAAATGAAAAAAATGAAAAGGAGAAAAGTTTGATGGCTTCCAAAGGGGAAGTAAAGGGTGCTTTAACATATAGGCAACCCCTTTACCTACTCATTGGTCAACATTTATGTTTAAGTACTAACTCTGATATTGTTGTACCTGATTATGTAAAAAGTTTCCTGCAGGAATTTGAGGATATATTTCCTCAA
>NC_032028.1:16473489-16473705 GCF_001865875.1 Lupinus angustifolius | reverse complement strand
ATGAGGATTAGGATTAAGATTAGGATTAGGATTAGGATTAGGATTGGGATTAGGGTGTGGTTGAGGTTGGTGATGAGGACGAGGATGAGGATGTGGATTAGGATTAGGGTTAGGATTAGGATTAGGGATAGGGTTAGGATAAGGATGAGGATGAGGATGAGGATGAGGATGAGGATGAGGATGAAGATGGATGAGTATGAGGATTAGTATTAGGAT
>NC_032028.1:16442619-16473389 GCF_001865875.1 Lupinus angustifolius | reverse complement strand
TTGGATGTGGTAGCCGTTTCTCAGGCTCCCTCTCTGGAATCGAACCCTAATTCTCCGTCACCCTTCACCACCATGGTAGGCCACTATCCTACCATTGAAAGTTGATAGGGCAGAAATTTGAATGATGCGTTGCCGGCACGAAGGCCGTTCGATTCGACGAGTTATCATAAATCATCAAAGCAACAGGCAGAGCCTGTGTCGACCTTTTATCTAATAAATGCATCCCTTCTAGAAGTCGAGATTTGTTGCACGTATTAGCTCTAGAATTACTACGATTATCCGAGTAGTAGATACCATCAAACAAACTATAATTGATTTAATGAGCCATTCGCAGTTTCACAGTCTGAATTAGTTCATACTTACACATGCATAGCTTAATCTTTTAGACAAGCATATGACTACTGGTAGGATCAACCAGGTAGCATCCATCAACAACTTTGCTCGATGTGCAAGTGTTTCCACCGCAAATGGTTAAGCAAGACTGATACCACGACAAATTGTTATTCAAGGGAACCGATAAATCAAAGGGACTCAACGGGGAAGACTCATCAGCCCGCGTTTGTCGCATGCACCACATCCAAGGGAACACTAGACACGTGTGAGAATGCAAGCCATCAGAATTCACAGCTAACACATCACATGCATCACTTTCGAATCTTCCAACAACCTCTAGAAGGGGTCTGGATGGAACGGGTCATAAGAGGCGCATGAATACCACTTAATGGGTAGGCAACAAAAGAACTATAATTGAATGTCGGAGCGGAAATGACACAAGGCGAACATGGGAAGGGTTGTGTGCTGAAAATTCGATGACCATGATCATGGAGCCATACAACACAAACATCCCAATTGCAACTCACGCGCCCTCAAGTTAGAAAGATTTGACGGTACCATACGAACCACTCCCCGCAATGCCAAAGGCAAGCAAGCAAATGAAAACACATGGTGCCGCCGGATCTGCTACGTCGGGCTCGAATAGAAAAGGTAACCACCAAGATCGATAGAGACTAAGGTTCAAAATTTATCCGACTACCAAATCCTCTCACAATGCACTTTCGACGAATAGGCTCACCCTTCTACGTGGTGTGGCTCAGCCCTTAGGGAATCACCTAACACCACGTCCTTTCATGGTGAAAAGGGTCTCACAGACAATAGATACGCCTAGGTGCGCACATATTTCCCGACGTGCGTACATATTTCCGTGGGACAAGTCTACATCGTGCAGCATTGTTGCGTGCATCATACACCACTGCACCTTGACTTCAACCATGAAAACCAGTCGCAAACACACTACTTCCGGATGATTGGGCTTGCGCCTCTTCGTGTTGCAGTTCTGCCCCTAAGGGCTTCACCCAGCACCACATCCTTTAGTGTAGGACTGGTCACACTAGAAGCCTCAAAATGTTCGTGGGATGCCATAACTACTAACTCCGCACCGTGGGACCAATCCAGCACCTCAACAGCCAACACATTTCCGAGGGATAAGCGTACCCGAGGCACATTGTTGCTAGCATCACAGACGACTGCACCTTGACTTCTGGATGATTGGAGTTGTGCTCCTTCGTGTTGCGGCTATGACCCTGAAGGCTTCACCTAACACCACATCCTTCCATGCAAAAAGGGTCACACTAGAAGCATCGACACGCCCGCCACCCGCAACTACCCAACCCGTCACTGAGTCACCAAACCGGAACCTCGATAAGTGAGACAGACGCATCAAGAATTTCGAGTCAGACCGCGAGGCAAAAGCCAAGCCTTAGATGCATTGTGAACGAGTTCTAGGTGCCGGATAGGTTCAACACGATACACACATTTTTCCGAACTACCAGCCTGCACCTGGCCACGTACGATCGAGATTCGGTATGGAAGATGACTCAGTCGAATTTCCCACATCGCCATAGACAAAGCACCAACATGCTTGGGGAAGCTTGATGGGGCGTTGGGGGGAGCCCCATGGCAAGCCATCCTGACCCACCAAGGTGCATGGGCAGGCAGGCGGCTGCCCCCATTTAGTAGGCTAATATGCAAAAACCCACTCTCCACCACGGGACATCCTTTTCTCTAGGAAGACATGCTGGTTTTTTTGAGGCTAGAGGTCGAATTTTGCCCTAATTCGTTTAACATGTGCTTATAAGAATGGGAGCTAGTGGTCCATGACGTTTCACGATTTTTCTCCAAGCCGATAATTTTTCATAATTTTTGTAAGCGGCGAGCATTACATATTTCCCGAAAAATAGAAACTGTGTGTGTACCATGTTTTTTGAGCTATTCTTTTGTAGGAATTCTTGGAATATTATTTCTCAACATTTCCCAAAGTTAAGCCCATGTTACAACGAGGCATTTACCTCAAATGATTTTCCGCCAAAGTATGGCACACGCCATGGTGCCATGACGGGCAACATCGCCTAGTTGCTGAATTCCGACTTGAGACTTTTTAGGAAACCATGACAACACAACTCTGAATTCTCCTCCAAATTTGGAGGCATTTCATGAAGGGGTCGGCGTCTTATGATGCATTCACCGAAATAGGGAATGCGACTAAAGCAAGAATCTCATGTGAGGCATGGGTTATGGCATGGGTCACTTTCACCAAGCACTCGGACCATGTGCCATGGCATGGGTCATTTTCACCTAGCACTCGGAACGTGTGCCACAGAATGGGTCACTTTCACCTAGCACTCGGAACGTGTGCCATGGAATGGGTCACTGTTGAAAGAAATTTTGTCGGAGAGGTTTTATTTTTCCCCTCTCAACAAATCGTCCCCCGCAAGGTGCCAATTTGTTGAAAGGTTATTTCTCTCTTTTTGGTGTGCTTTTATTTTTATTTGATTAAGTAAGTGAACTCAGTTTTATTCTTTGTTCGCCATCTCGGCTTGATTGAAATAAATTCCAACACCGGTATAATGGTTTCAAGAATATTCCAGTTACAACTTACTTTTAATAATCATGTGAATAAGTTATTCCTTCTTTGCCCCATCTCGGTTTTGTTAGAATAAATTCCAACGCCGGTACAATGGTATCGAAACAATCCCTATTACATAATTATTAAGTACCTTTGAATACCATCTCGGTTTTGTGGAATAAATTTCAACACCAGTTTAATGGTATTCTAATGTAAAAAAGTGATGAATAGTTAGTTGTTAGAACAAATAAATAAATACAGAACAAAAGAATAATAAATTTAAGTGACCTTTATTTATTTACTCCCTTTCGGGTTCCTTTTATTAACAAACCAAACTTCTTCCTTGAGGAAGGTTGGTATTAAAGAATAAATAAATGGTGGAATGTAAATAACAATAAATAAAAGTTAGTAAGTTAGCTTCATCACTTTTGTATATTAAAAGGTGTTTTCACCAAATATATTTATTGATAGCACTTTACTATTTTACAATTTACACCTCTTTCAAGATTCAATTGTAGTATAGTATAGGGTTATGTAGAACCACAATGAATTGTCTAATAGGATGAATCATATGAACATGTCAATGCCGAAATAATGAGTTAAACAAATTTTGGTTTTGATTTGAATTGAATTTCATATAAACAATTAACAATAAACATAAACTAAATATTAACAAATTCTTGAGGAGACAAGATCATTTTGAATAAGGAAAATATTTCTCAACTTCTTATGAATTTGAACTACTTAGACAAGTTCTTATGTTTTACTTTGATTAACTCNCACTTATATTTATTACTAAACAATATTATGTCCACAAAGAGACTAGGTTGTCACACCCTAATCTTGGCTACTCTAATATTGAAGTAGTAATGAATATAGGATCTTAATAAAAGCATGCTTAACTTGGAAAATAAATTAAGTAGTACAACTACTTCTTAGTTTATTTGTTAAGTGTTTGAGACAAGTAATTTTATGACTTGAAATCAATTTTTAGGTGATCAATCTAAAATGAGCATTAAGAATTTCTCTAACAAGTAAAATTAATCAAAGCACCAACTTGAATGATTAAAATTCAAATATTTTAGATTATATGAAGAAGTAGAAATACATAACCATATTAAAAAGAAATTGTTACGAGCATGGGCCATCCATCCAAGGATTGGATGCTTTGAGTTCCAAATGAGATTACAAAATTGATTTTTGCATCTCATTTGCCTTCTCTTTTTTCTCCTCTTGAATTATAAACTAAAATTACAAAACTTACTTAAATAAAGTTCCTAATCTAAGAACAAGAAGAGAGAACTTTAGAGAAGAATTTCTAGGAAAAATGTGAGTGAAAATGTGAATTTGATGTCTCTTGCTCGAATGGAATGTGCCCTATTTATAGAAACTCTTCTGGGCTGTTGAGCTACTTGTCAGCCCCGCTAAGCAGCTGACCAAACCCTTCAGCATGGGTTTGGTCCCTTGATCAAGTAGCTTTGTCACCTCCTTATGCTTGACTCATCAAAGCTAGTTGTGAGCTATGAAACCAGCTATTGTGAGCTACTCTGAAATGCCTATAGTGGGCTACTTGAGCTGAGGTCATTGGTGACTTCATGGTTTGCTTGATGACTAAGTCAAGTCTGGGTGCACACCACTTAGCACACCTGTTGCACCGCTAAGCTGCTTGTTCAGCAACTTTGACCGTGCTAATTGGGACGTGGCCTGGTGCTTGCTGATCTAGTCAAGAGTCTGGTTCTCCGCTAAGCTTCTTGATTGGACGGCTAAGCTGCTTGTACAGCAGCTTGAGCATGTGCCAAGCTTGTGTCTGACCGTGTCAAGCTGAGTTCTAACTGTGCTAGGACTAGTCTGGTGCTAGGCTAAGCGGCCAAGCAGGTCAACTCAACTGCTTGCTTGAGCAGCTTGGTCCAGGTCAGGCTGGTGTCCAGGTCAAGCTAGTGTCCAGGTCAGCTTAGCGTGGCTTGGTCCACGCTTAGCTGCCTGGTTAAGCACCTTGGTTTTTGACTTCTTTTTCTTTTTTACCATGAGTCTTTTTTTTCCTCTTCTTTTCTTCTTTCTAAATCCTACAAAATACATAAAAAAGAAATACACACACAAATATACCAGATTGTGATATTTTAAACAAAAAGAATTGTTTTAAGTTGGTTTTTCTCAATTATGCTTAAGATAAGTGCCATAAATGTGTATGAAATTTAGGTATGTTTGGCACTTATCAGTCACTTTCACCTAACACTCGGAAAAAGTGTGTAATGGCCTCAATTTCACCTAGTAACACCCGGACACATGTGTCATGGACTCTCTTTCACCTTGCATTAGGGAGCACGCACGAGGAACCACACCATGCACAAATCACCCCAACCACTAGACACCATGAACCACACACAAGGCACCATGGGGCACGGCCAGAGGCGATGCCGCATTCCACATTGTAAGTGACTTTGTCTCTACCGTGTGCTTGCGGAACGCGTACTTTGCACCTACTCGCCTTGTTGCCCATACGAGGTACGGGTTCGTAACCCTCTTAGGGTGTACGACCTAGATGGGAAAAAGGTTTGAGATGGGAGGGAAGAATCGAAGCGACATGGGCTGAATCTTTGTGGGTCGTCGCAGCAAGGCCATTCTGCCATTTACAATACCTCCTCGTGTATTTAAGTCGTCTGCAAAGAATTCTACCCACCGCCCAGTGAGGAATAACGCTTCAAGGCGTCTCGCGAGGCTCGTCCACACCGCGGGGGTCACCAATGACACGTGCCTCTAGGGGGCCGAGGCCCCCTACTGCTGGTCATCAGATGGGCGACGGGCACACACATCACTTCTAGCTCTCACCCTCTCTGGCACCCCCTTCCAGGGGACTTGGGCCTGGTCCACCGTTATGGATGCTTCTCTAGACTACAATTCTATCACCGAGGGCGATCAATTCTCATGGTTGGATTTTTAGGTTCGCTCGTTCTTACTAAGGGAATCATTATTAGTTTCTTTTCCTCCGCTTATTGATAAGCTTAAACTCAGCGAGTAGCTCCGCCTCACCTAAGGTTCCCGTATTAGGAGGCCAACAGACCCCCATTGGTCAAAGAGTCACAAAGCTGGTGGGGGTTACACGCGTGATCGGTCTCGAGCTATAGCTCAGCCACCATCAATCACGGAACCCTCCACTATAGACTCAGTTTTCAACCAACCGTGAGACATTGCTCGCGGGAAACCAACATTCGCCCCGCTTGGTGCGTAGAATATGGCCAAGGCACGGGGAAACAATGTGCAACACCCAGGCAGGCGTGCCCTCGGCCTAATGGCTTCGAGCGCAACTTGCATTCAAAGAATCGATGGTTCATGGAATTCTACAATTCACACAAAGTATCGCATTTCTCTATATTCTTCGTCGATGCAAGAGTCAAGATATCCTTTGCAAAGAGTCTTTAGGATAAGCATGTTGCAACACTGCCCGCACAAGCACCGTCTCTGGGCCGACGAGGGCAAACTAAATGATTTCAATTTCTTTGGCGCGTTTCGCGCTAGGATTTTTTTATTAGGCCAGTTGGACAACGTAGAGGGTTTGGCACCTCGTGACATGAGGGGGACCGAGGTGCCAAACACCTCTAGCCACCCCTGAGGAGTAAAACATATTCACGTGGTCGCACTGTTTGTGAGGCTTGGACAATGATCCTTCCACAGGTTCATCTATGGAAATCTTGTTACGACTTCTCCTTCATCTAACACATTTCTGTGGGACAAGCCTACCTGAGGCACATTGTTGCTAGCATCACAGACGATTGCACCTTGACTTCAGCCGTGCAAACCAGCCCGCAACACCATTCCAAATGATTGGACTTATGCCTCTTCATCTTGCGGCTATGCCCCTGAAGGCTTCACCCAAAAGCACATCTTTCCCTGTAGAAAGGGTCACACTAGAAGCCTCGACACGCATGCCACGCATATCTACCCAACCCATCACCGAGTCACCTAACCAGAACTTCGACAAGTGAGACAGAAACTTCAAGAATTTTGAGTCAGACCACGAGGCAAAAGACAAGCCCTTGATGCATCGGAAATGAGTCCTAGGTGCCAGATATGTTCAACATGATGCACACATTTTTCCAAACGACCAGCTTGTACCTGGCCACGTACAACCGGGATTAGGCATGGAAGATCACACAGTCGAATTGCTCACATCACCATGGACAAACGCACCAACATGCTTGGGGAAGCTTGCTAGGGTGTTGGGGGGAGCCCCATGGAAAGCCATCCTGACCTACCAAGGGGCATGGGCAGGCAGGCAGTTGCCCCCTATAGTAGGCTAATATGCAAAAACCCACTATGTACCACTAGGCATCATTTTCTCTGGGAAGACATACCGGGTTTTTTAGGCTAGAAGTCGAATTTTTCCCTGATTGTTTGCACACATGCTTATAAGAATCGAAGCTAGTGTCATGAAGGTTCACGACTTTTTTCCAAGCTGATAATTTTACGTAGTTTTTATAACTGGCGAGCATTACATAATTCTTGAAAATTAGAAAATGAGTGTGTACCATGTTTTTTGAGCTGTTCTTCTGTAGGAATGCTTGGAATATTATTCCCAAAGTTATGCCCATGTAACATCGAGACATTTACCTCAAATGATTTTCCACCGAAGTGCAGCACACGCCATGGTGCCATGAAGGGCAACATCGCATAGGAGTTGAATTCCGACTTGAGACTTTGCATGCAACCATGGCAAAACAATTTCGGGTTCCACTCCAAATATGGAGGCATTTCATGAAGGTGTTGACGTCTTATGATGCATTCACCGAAATAGGGAATGCGACTGAAGCAAGATTCTCATGTGAGGCACGAGTCACTTTCACCAACCACTAGGAACAAGTACCGTTACTTTCACCTACCACTCGGAAAGTATGTATGGCGCGGGTCTATTTCACTTACCACTCGAATAAGGGACTATGTGCCCATCGTGGATTTTCGTTCCACCAATTCCACTAATCATACACACGAGTTGCTGCTCCGCAACCCTCATTTGGTGTACGAACTAGAACTTAAAAAGTTGGAGGGTGGTGGCAAAAAACAAGGCGACTGGAGAAAAATCAAAGTGGATCGTAACAACAAGTCGACTCTTCTTGTTCTGATTTGCCCTGCTATTTAAGTCACTAATAAGACTCTTGGAGCGCCAAGTAGAGAATGGTACTGCAAGGCATCCTGCATAAATCTCCCAACCATGGCAGATCACAAACCGAACGAGACATTGTGGGGCAAAATCCCCCCGTTGCTTTTCAATGGTGGGTCAATCAAGTACTTTCGTGAAGGCATCACCTAATCCTTCGGTGCACAATGGGTCACACGAGAAGTCTGGGCACGTCCACAGGATGCCCACATGTACATACCTCGCCACCATGTCACCGATCCAGATCATCATCAAACCACAGTTTAGCGAGGCACGAGCCCAAATACCGCACGTTTTAGCTTGGGTCACACACGACCCCACCGAGACTTCAAAACATGCAAACCCAACCACAACACACTTCTAGACGATTGGACTTGTACCCCTTCGTGCTGCGGCTGTGCCCCTTAAGGCTTCCCCCAACACAACATCCTTCCGTGCAGAACGGGTCACAATAGAAGCCTCAGAATGTCCGCATGACGAATGCAACTAACCAACTCAGCTTTCTGCAACCAAACTAGCACGTCAACAAATCGCGCTTTCCCGAGGGATGAGCCTACACATGCCGCGTTCTTTGCTCGAGTCATACACGACCGCACCTTGACCTCAACCGTGCAAACCCGCCGATAACATACTTAGGATGATTGGACTTGCTCTCTTTTGTGCTTTGGATTAGCCGCTAAGGGATTCACCCAATACCACATCCTTTCGTGCACAATGGAACACATTAGAAGCCTTGGCAAGTCAGACACAAGCCCACAACTACCCAACCAGGACCGTGTGACCAAACCAGCACCTCAACACCACACACTTCTTCGTAGGATAGGCCTACACAAGACACTTTGGTGCATGAGACATAAACGACCGCACCGTGACTAAAACCATGCCATCCTGCCCACAACACACTTCTGGATGACTGGAATTGCGCCCTTTGTGCAGAACATGCAACACTCGAAGCCTCAAAATGTCCGAGCGATGCTCGCAACTACCCAACTCGGCACTGTGTGACGAAGCAGGCACCTCGACAAGAGGGACTTACACATCAAGAAATTCGAGTTGGTCCACAAGGAACAGTCCTAGCCCTTGATGCATCCCCAATACGTCCTAGGTGCCGGACAACACCATGCCAAACCACCAGCCTGCACTTGGCAGTGTGCGACCAGGATTTGGCATGGAAGATGACTCGGTCGAATTGCCCACAACGCCATGAAAAAATGCACCAGCATGCCTGGGATACCTTCCTGGGGTGTTCAGGGGAGGGCCATGGCATGCCATCCTGTCCAACCATGGTGCATGGGCAGGCAGACAGCTTGGCCCCCTATAGTAGGCTAATATGCAACAGCCCACTCTGCACCATCGTACATCCTTTTTTCTACGAAGACATACTGGGCTTTTTAGGCTAGAAGTCGCATTTTGCCCTGATTATTTGCACACGTGCTTATAAGAATGGGAGATAGTGGTCCACAAAGTTTCACGAATTTTCTCCAAGCCGGTATTTTTTCATAATTTTTCTAAGCGGCGAGCTTTACATAATTCTCGAAAATTAGATAACGAGTGTGTACCATGTTTTTTAGGCTGTTCTTTTACAGGAATACTAGGAGGATTATTTCTAAACATTTCCCAATGTTACACCCATGTAACATTGAGGCATTTACCTCAAATGCTTTTCCACCGAAATGCAGGATACATGGTGGTGCCATGACGGGAAACATTGCATAGGGGTTGAATTCTTACGTGAAACTTAGGTGGAAACCATGGCAAAACAATTTTGGGCTCCCCTCCAAATATGGAGGCATTTCACGAAGGGGTCAGCGTCTTATGATGCTTTCACCGAAATAGGGAATGCGAGAGAAGTAAGAATCTCACACAAGGAACGAGTCATCGCATGGGTCACTTTCACCAAGCACTCGGACGATGTGCCATGGCATGGGTCACTTTCACCTAGCACTCGGAACGTGTGCCACAGAATGTGTCATTTTCACCTAGCACTCGGAAATTGTGTAATGACCTCAACTTCACCAAGTAGCACTTGAACACATGTGTCATGGCCTCTCTTTCACCTTACACTCGGGATCACGCACGAGGAACCACACCATACACAAAGCACCCCAACCATCGGACACCATGGACCACACACAAGGCACCATGGGGCATGGCCAGAGGCGATGCCGCACTCCATATTGTAAGTGACGTTGTCTCTACCGTGTGCTTGCGGAAGGCGGACTTTGCACCTACTCGCCTCGTCGCCCATACGAGGTGCGGGTTCGTAACCCTCATAGGGTGTAAGACCTAGCTCAGAAAAAGGATTGAGATGGGAGGGATGAATGGAAGCGATAAGGTCTGAATCTCAGTGGATCGTGGTAGCAAGGCTACTCTGCAACTTACAATACCACATCGCGTATTTAAGTCGCATGCAAAGGATTCTACTCGCCGCCCAGTGCAAAATAGCGCTTAAAGGCGTCCCGTGAGGCTCGTCCATGCCGCGGGGGTCACCAACGGCACGTGCCTCTAGGGGCCGAGGCCCCCTATTGTTGGTCGGCAAGTGGGCGACGCGCACACACATCGCTTCTAGCCCGGATTCTAACTTAGAGGCGTTCAATTATAGTCCAAAACAGGGTAGCTTGACGCTACTAGCTTTTTAACCAAGCGCGGTGAACAATTGTGCGAATCAACAGTTCCTCTCGTACTAGGTTCAATTCCTATTGTGACACTGTCATCAGTAGGGTAAAACTAACCTGTCTCACGATGGTCTAAACCCACCTCACGTTCCCTATTGGTGTTCCACATCCGACTAAGGCACATCATCGGCCCCCATCCGCTTCCCTCGCGACAATTTCAAGCACTCTTTGACTCTCTTTTCAAAGTCGTTTTCATCTTTTGCTCACAGTACTTGTTCACTATCGGTCTCTCACCAGTATTTAGCTTTGTACGAAATTTACCGCCCGATTGGGGCTGCATTCCCAAACAACCCGACTCGCCGACAGTGCCTTGAGGTGCGACGGGATCCAGGCACAATAGGGCTCTAACTTGTTAGGTATCAGTGACAGAATACACCTAGAAAGGGGGTTGAATAGGTGTGGCGGAGCTCAAGTTTCGCTTTTTGAGTTTTTGCACACTTGTTGAAAAATGTTCAGTTAATCGATTAAGCACTGTTCATAATCGATTAAACACAGTAAAAAATAGAATGCAGAAAATCATGTTTAACAGCTCTTTTGCACGACAAGTTATGAGAAATCAGGGAATGATACAACAAATATTTTTACACAGAATTAGACTAGTTATAGCACAAAAACCAGTATACAAATTATCATGTTATATCATGCAACATTACAACTTGAAATGTAAAAGAGAAAGGGATAGAAAAGATTGCGCAAGGATTTTATCCTGGTTCGTTTTGCGGTCCACTGCAAAACTACATCCATGCTTCCCCTTCTGATCTTGGGAGATTTTCGTCTTCACTATAGAACACAATGTATCGTTACATACACACTTCCAATTACAAGACTCGAACAGTCCTTTCTTGGAACCCAAAGAACTTCATCACCCTTGGTTTGACCTTTCTTAAAATCGCCTCCCAAGAAAACCTTTCTTAATGCGATTCGGGCCCAGCCAAGGTATCACTCTTTATCCCAAGACCTCCAAGTCTCTATGAAGAACACCTTACCTAACCGCAACAAGGATTTTCCTAATCCTTGAATTACAATGCTCTGAGTTATGAATGAGTACTTAATACTCGGATTTTACAATAAAGATCAAAGACTAAAACCTAAGCAAGAACTCACAAGACTTCCTAGTTTAATATGAATGTACATGCATGAGGTTTATGAAATTATGTAATCATTAAAAAGTATCTCTTTTCTTTCAAGAAAATACAAGAATGATGCAAGAAAGCTTTTCAAAGAACATGCAATGTGAATATGAAACTTAAAGCCTTAGTATGATCTAATCTTTCTCCTAATGCCACGTGCAATATTTTCTCCTAGATATGACAGTGAGTAACTCGAAAATATGCAGAGAGAATAATGTAAAAATGTATGGATTCTTAGGCCACATATGCTGAGATTTCAGTTTAAATAGAAAGCTGTCTAAATTCCTAGTTAATCGATTAAGTACCCATTTAATCGATTAACGCGTTGTTGGAAATAACAGTTTTCAGTTTTTCAGTTTTCTGTTGAAACTTTGATTCTGTTAATCAATTAATACTATTCATAATCAATTAAGTTAATGGATAAACAAAATTCATAATCCATTAAACAATGTAAAATTAGCTTGTTAATGCATGGTGATATCAACTTATTAATGCATGGTGAACTACCTATATGATATATGCTCATGCAATACATGATTTCCAAATATAATACCTTTAATGCACAAAATCAATGTATTCAAATGCATGAACCTAATTATCATATATTTCTAGATGATGTCTCATTTTAGTGGATTAATTAATTTATTAAGTCTTGTGAGACTAACACCTAGGTTTACCTAACCTAGACTCAATATCTATAGCAAACATCTTAGACTTCTAAAAAGATATTAAAGAATTATAACTAAGTCTAATAAGTCACCACTTGAGTCCTTGGCATGTTGTATATTGAATAATCTTCAAGCTTGTCTTCATGTTGATCTTCATCAAAACATAGATCAATCTCCAATGGTGCACTTCACTTTCAATCTCCCTCTTTTTGGTGATGACAAACTCCATGACAGACTCCACACCAAATCTACCAAATCTTTGTCTGATGAAAAGCTTGATCATATGATCAACATTGAGAGATTAGGTTCAGGTTGTGTATTTGACTTTCAAAGTGCGCTGCTCCCCTTTCATTATTCTCCCCTTTATCTTCTCCCCCTTTTGTTACTTAGAGAAGTACTCTTGGTAAGTAGCATAATACGGATGCTCATTTGACAACCTTTCTCAACAACCTTTCTCCTTACTAACCTGTATACATCAATAACAAACAAACAACCTTTCTCCCCCTTTTGACATTATCAAAAAGAACAACTAATTAACATAGTCAAAAGTAAGAACAGATATAACAATTTATTTTGAAAAACTGTAATTGATTGATTAATTATTAGCATAATCAATAACCATTTTGAGAAGCTTAAACAAATGCACTAATTTCTGAGTCTAAAACTGAATATAGACATATTTTGCATGATATATCCATTATATAAACAGACTAGGCATGGAATGATTAAACATATATGTATGTCACTTGTTAGCACCACTTGTTAGCACTTGTTGGGGATTTTCATTTTAAAGGATATTTCAATCATTCAATTATAATACACAATTAAGACATGTTCAAGATTCACGCAAAAACAAATTTCCTTTAACATAATTGGCAAGGTTCAACATAGTTACAAAGTACTAAAAGAAAGTACAACCATAAGTCCATAACCATGAAATGTACTTGACTCAAAAATATAAACGTAAGCAACAAACCAACAAAAAATGAATTTCTGAAAAACAATTGAGCCTAGGTAATCAATTAACAAAAAATTTAATTGATTAAAATGATTTTTTTCCAAAAAGCTTGAGCTACTGGAACTCATTTAATCGATTATACTGAGGGTTAATCGATTAATGACAGAAAGTTGACAGTTTTAAGCATAATTTTAAGCTTACTAAGACATGCTAAGGGATACAACCTATAACTCTATCTAATCCAGATTTGTACAAACTTTCTAAAGCCAGAATGCATGAAAACATATAACAATTCAGCATACATGCATTTAATGACAATATGTACAATTTAGAGATTTACATGCAACTTAGCATATACTCACTTAGCATGGTATCAAGAATACAATAGACATGGCACTTTCAAACAAAATTTTGCTTTGATACAGATGTGCATGTCATAATGCCACTAGTTAAAGTATTTTAAAGCATTTCATAGCATTTACTATGATATCACATATTATGAATTTAGTATAACAATAACATATACTTTTTAGTTCAAGTGTACTCAATATCCAGAATTAATTCTGTAACCTTGTTAATAGACTTAACTTACTTACCTTTTGGTGATAGGTCAAACTTACCTTGGTCTACTCACCAACCTTGTGCCGAGAACATGTTTTGTTGATTTATCCCTTGACGCTCAAATGTCCTTTGGCACACTTACAAACACAATTCACTTGTCTCTTTCGGGTACCCACGTTATTTTGGGTCCCTTCTTGTTAGTAACTAAGGGATCTTTCCCCTTCTTTACCCAAATATATTTGCCACTTGGCACTCCAAATTTTCTAATAAAGCATGTAGTTCATGTGTGACCATGTGTACCACAATAGAAACAAGTAGTCATGTTATTATTTGACTTCTTATGCATAAGAAGTACTACATTTCTATATGGTATTTTCTTAGGTTCAGGTTTATATCCAATTCTAGATCATTTACCAACATTTCTTGTATTAGTAAGCAATGTGTTAAGGTTTTCTTGACTATATGTGAGCTTTGAAAGTTTTTTGTTTCAAAATAGAATTTTCAGCATTTAAACTCTCACAAGTATCACATATAGTTGGTTGACATAATTTAGAAGTAGAGCAATCACATGAGGCACATGCATAGATAAGATCAAGAGTTTCATTTTCAAGTTTAAGTTCATCTAATTCATTTTGAATTTCAATTATTCTATTTTCATGCTAGGAGATAACTCTTTTTCTATCAATATTTAATTTAATAATTTTCTTTAATTCCTCATGCATTTCGACATAAGCTGCATATAATTCATCGTATGGAGGAGAGTCATTAGAGAATGATGAAGTATACGACTATACCTCAATAGAATCATCTTCATCACTAGATGTGCACTTCTCATGCACTTGTGCCATAAGGCATACCTTTGTATTTTCCTCCTCTTTGGATGAGCTTGAAGTCGAATCTTTCTCGTAATCATCCCAAACAATGTATGCTCCTTTTGACTTGGACATTAGAGAGTTTCATCACTAGATGTGCACTTCTGATGCTTCATGTGGCCTGATTTTCCACACTCATAGCAAGTGAAGCCTTCTTTGGGAATCTTGCTTCTCTTGGTCGATTTCTTGGCTTCTTTCTTGAGATTCTTGATCCCTCCTTTCTTCTTGATATACCTTTTTAATTTTTCAAATAGGAGATTCAAGTCTTCATCAGAATCAGAATCTGAACTGGAATCCTTACTTTCTTGTTCTTCTTTAAATGTTGTAGCCTTGAGTGCGATTTCGTTCTTGTCTTACTCTTCATTCAGTCTCAAGCGCCCTAACTCCATTTCATGTTCTTGGAGTTTCCCAAATACAATAGCTAATGGCATGTTGTCTATGTTCTTTGATTCCATTATCACGGTTACCTTTGGTTGCCATCTCCTTTCAAGACACTGCAAAACTTTGTTAGACAAATCATCATTAGTAAAAGTTTTACCTAACCTAGACTCAATATCTATGGCAAACATCTTAGACTTCTAAAAAGATAATAAAGAATTATAACCACTGTCTAATACGTCACCACTTGAGTCCTTGGCATGTTGTATATTGAATGATCTTCAAGCTTCTCTTCATGTGTGTCTTCATCAAAACATAAATCAATCTCCAATGGTGCACTTCACTTTCATCACCCTCTCCGGCGCCCCCTTCCAGGGGACTTGGGCCTGGTCCGCCGCTGAGGACGCTTCTCCAGACTACAATTCAGACACCGAGGGCGACCGATTCTCATGGTGAGATTTTCCCGGTTTGCTCGCTGTTACTAAGGGAATCCTTGTTAGCTTCTTTTCATCCGCTTATTGATATGCTTAAACTCAGCGGGTAGCCCCGCCTGACCTTATTTTCCGTATTAGGAGGCCAACAGACCCCCATGGGTCAAAGAGTCACAAAGCTGGTGGGGGTGACACGCATGATCGGTCTCGAGCTTTAGCTCAGCCACCATCCATCATAGTGCCCTCCACCACGGACTCAGTTTTCAACCAACCATGAGACATAGCTCACGGGAAGCCAACATTCACCTTGCTTGGTGCCTAGCATGTGGACAAGGAACGGGGCAACGATGTGAAAAACCCAGGCAGGCGTGCCCTCGGCCTAATGGCATCGGGGGCAACTTGCATTCAAAGACTCGATGGTTCATAGGATACCGCAATTCACACCAAGTATCGCATTTCTCTAGGTTCTTCATTGATGCAAGAGCCGAGATATCCGTTGCCGAGAGTCTTTAGGATACGCTTGTGACAATGCCGCCCGTAGGAGCACCGTCTGCGAGCCGATGGGGGCGAACTAAACGATTCAATTTCCTTGGTGCGTTCCGCGCAAGGGTTTTGTTCACCTACGGTGTGGCGTCTCCTGACACGAGGGGGACCTAGGTTCCAAACACATCTAGCCACCCCTGAGGAGTAAAACAGATTCACGTAGTCGCACTGCTTGTGAGACTTCGACAATGATCCTTCCACATGTTCACCTAAGGAAACCTTGTTACAAATTCTCCTTCCTGTAAATGGTAATATTCAATGGACGACCCACAACATCGCTGACAGAGAACCACCCACGTCACCGCAATCTGAACACTTCACCGGATCATTCAATCGGTAGGAGCGACGGGCTGTGTGTAAAAAGGGCAGGGACGTGGTCAACGCGAGCTGATGACTCGCACTTACTAGGAATTCCTCGTTGAAGACCAACAATTTCAATGATCTATCCCCATCACGATGAAATTTCAAAGATTACCCGGGCCTCTCGGCCAAGGCTATAGTTGAATACATCAGCGTAGCGCGCGTGCGGCCCAGAACATCTAAGGGCATCACATACCTATTATTGCCTCAAACTTTCGGGGCCTAAGCGACCATAGTCCCTCTAAGAAGCTAGTTGTGGTGGGTTACCTCCACATAGCTACTTAGCAGGCTGAGGTCTCATTCGTTAACGGAATTAACCAGACAAATCGCTCCATCAACTTAGAACGGCATGGCTCCCCGATATTATGTTTAGTGTTTGTATGTGTGCAAGATTTCAAGCATTCCCTAAAGATTCACCTTATACTGCTATTAAACATATCATGAGATATTTAAAAGGAACAACTAATATGGGATTATGGTATCCTAGGGATGCCTCATTATCCTAGGTAGGGTATTCTGATTCCAATTTTTCGGGATGTAAGTTGGATCAGAATAGCACTAGTGGGACCTGTCACTTACTAGGCAGTTCCTTAGTTGTGTGGCACAGTAAAAAGCAAGCTTGTGTTGCTTTATCCACAGCCGAAGGGGAATACATTATCGCTGATGTGTATTGAGCTCAAATCATATGGATGAAGCAGCAACTTAAGAACTTTGGACTTAATCTAGAAAAGATCCCTATAAAATGTGATAATACAGGTGCCATAACCCTATCCAAGAATCTTGTTTTGCATTCGAGAACCAAGCATATAGAAATTAGACATCATTTCTTGCGTGACCATGTAAAAAAGGTGGTTATGTGCTTGAATTTGTTGAAACTACTAAGCAATTAGCTGATATTTTCACCAAACCCCTCTCACGAGATAATTTCTTGTTTGACATAATTTATCATTAGAGCAGTCGCATGAATTACATGAAAAAATTAGATCTAATGTTTCATTTTCTAGTTTCAGTTCATCTAATTCTTTTTGTAGTGTTAATATTTTTTGATCATTTAGTGGGATTACCCATTTACTATCGTCACTAATCCTAGCAAATTTCTTAAGTTCTTCATGCAGTTCGACATACGCGTCATATAAAACCTCATATGAAGGAGAATCATCCGAAGAGGATGAGGTGTAAGAATATACCTCATTATCAGCATCCTTTGTACTACCTGATCCGCAAGCCACATCTTTCTAGTCCTTAAGCATAGCTTGATGATCTACTCTTCATCTGAGGTGCTTGATGTCGTCTCCTCCTCTAGTACATCCCGGAAAATATAGGCTTTCTTCGACTTGAAGTCCCTGGGAGTGCTCTTTTCTGAATCAACCTTCTTTAGGTAAGTGGGACATTGAAATCTCATCTGTCCCGGCCTACCACATTCATGGCAAGTGAAGCTATCATTATTCTTGACTTTTCTTGTTGATTCCCACGCCTCTTTTTTCTGGAAATGTTTGAAACCTCCTTTTTTCTTTAAGAATTTCCCAAACTTTTGTACGAGAAGGTTTAACGTTTCATCGTCAATGTCAGAGTCAGAGTCAGCATCATCTATCTCTTCTGTACGTTGTGATGTTGTTTCTTTGAGATATATGCCTTTCTTTTTGCGGTCTGACTCTTCGTGTATGGTCAGGCGTCCAAGCTCCATCTCGTGCTCTTGAAGCTTTCCCAAAAATGTCGCTAAAGGCATGGAATCAAGGTCCTTAGATTCCATGATAGCCGTTAGTTTAGGTTGCCATCTCTTGTCAAGACAGCGTAAAACTTTTATAGTAAGTTCTCGTTTGGTAAAAAGTTTATCTAGGACAACTAGATGATTTACAATAGGAGTGAATCATTTTTGCATATCGCTGATAGATTCACATGGTAATATACGAAATAATTTGTATTCATGTGTCAGTGCATTCAGCCTGGCACGCTTGACCTCGCTAGTGTCCTCGTGTGTCACTTGTAAAGTGTCTGACATCTCCTTGGCACTTTGACACAGAGATACCCAAAAGAACTCATTATATGATAGGCCTGATGTGATTATGTTCTTAGCGCGTAGGTTGCACTAAACCTTTTTGCGCTCCTCATCGGTCCACAAACTTTTAGGTTTTTCTTTCGGTTCGTCATCCACTAAGTGTAGTGGGACGAAGGGCCCGTTGATTACGGATTCCCAAATATCCGAATCATTGGCCTCAATAAAAATTTCCATCCTGACTTTCCAGTAGGCGTATCTCTCGCTACTGAATACGGGAGGGCGGTTAATGGATGCACCATCACTGCCAAAGGGGTTGGTGGAACCCATTTAATTCCCTTAGTATCATGTGTATGCAATTGAGCTAGCACATCGTACCAGCTCTGATACCACTTGTTAGGTATCAGTGGTCTAGACACACTTAGAAGGGGGGTTGAATAGGTGTAGCGGTTATCAATTACCGCTTTACGCACCAAAAACCCAGTTTTGGAGAACAACCCATGTAATCGATTAACCAGGGGGCTTAATCGATTAAAACGTATCAGAGACATAATTGGAAGATTGGCTTCTTGCACAGCAAGTTACCAACAAACAAGCATAGAGACAACCTATATTTTTATGCACAATTAACAAAGATATGGCACAGTAGCAGTATGCAAAATATCAGCTTAATTCACGAATTAAAACAACTTGAATTATAAAAGAGATTGAGAGAGAACAGCTTGCACAATAGGATTTTTATCGTGGTTCGTTTGCGGGTCCACTTGCAAACTACATCCATGCCTCCCCTTCTAATCTTGGGAGATTTCTCTTCACTATATTGAAAGCATTGTATTGTTACATACACCAATTCAATTACAAGACTCTAGACGCTTCTTTCTTGAATTCCAAGAACCTCTAACCTTGGTTTGACTATCCCTATCGCCCAAGAAAACGTTTCTCACGATCCAGCCCCAACCAAGATTCTCGCTCTAAATTCAAGACCTCCAAGCCTTGGTGAAGATTCACTAAATCTCAATGGTGGTAAGACACCTAGAGACAAAACCTAATGTAAAAAATAGTATACAAAAACAGAGTTTAACTAAGCACTAATATGCTCAATTTACAACAACGAAAACTCAATGATTAACCCACACTCAAGTAACACAAGCCATCATGAATATATGCGAGTTAATACAAAATACAGATAATGCAGAATCTTTCTCCAAAATCTCTAAACAAAATGCACGAACATGTAAGAAAGTATGAATGAGATTTAGCACATTAAAACTATATGCAATACATCATGGACAATATCAACTAAGCATGTTAATCTCTCTTTCTCACCCATGCATCTCTCTTCTGCCTATATGATGCAGTAAAATATGGAAAAAATATACTCTCTAATAATTTCTAACAATGATATGCAATGCTGCATGTTTCTGCAATTTAACACAATTTATACAAAAGGGTCTCACAAACAACAAATACGCCTAGGTGTGCACATATTTCCCAAGGTGCGCACATATTTCCGTGGGACAAGCCTACACCGTGCAGCATTGTTGCATGCCTCTTACACCACCGCACCTTGAATTCAACCATGAAAACCAGCCGCCAACACATTACTTCCGGATGATTGGGCTTGCACCCCTTCGTGCTGCAGTTTTGCCCCTAAGGGCTTCACCCAGCACCACATCCTTCCGTGCAAAACTTCTCACACAAGAAGCCTCAGAACATCCGTGGGATGCCGTAACTACCAACTCCGCACCATGGGACCAATCTAGCACCTCAACAACCAACACATTTCTGAGGGACAAGCCTACCCAAGGCACATTGTTTCTAGCGTCACCAACGACTACACCTTGATTTCAACTGTGCCAACCAACCTGCAACTCACTTCCAGATGATTGGACATGCGCCCCTACTTGCTACGGCTATGCCCCTGAAGGCTTTACCTAACACCACATCCTTCCATGCAGAAAGGGTCACACTAGAGGCCTCGACACACTCGCCACCCGCAATTACCCAACCCGTCACCGAGTCACCAAACCGGAACCTTGACAAGTGAGACGGGCGCATCAAGAATTTCGAGTCGGACCGTGAGGGAAAGTCCAAACCCTTAATGCATCTCAAATGAGTCCTAGGTGCCGGATATGTTCAACACAATGCACACATTTTTATGAACGACCAGCCTGCACCTGGCCACGTACGACCGAGATTCAGCAAGGAAGATGACTCGATCGAATTGCCCACATCGCCATGGACAAAGCACCACCATGCTTGGGGAAGCTTGATGGGGTGTTAGGGGGAGCCCGATAGCAAGCCATCCTGACTGATCAAGGTGTATGGGCAGGCAGGCAGCTGCCCCCCTATAGTAGGCTAGTATGCAAAAACTCACTCTACACCACCAGACATCCTTTTCTCTGGGAAGACATACTGGGTATTTTGAGGCTAGAGTTCGAATTTTGCTATGATGTTTTGCACACGTGCTTATAAGATTGGAAGCTAGTGGTCCAAGAAGTTTCATGACTTTTCTCCAAGCCGATAAATTTTCGTAATTTTTCTATGCGGCGAGCATTACATAATTCCCAAAAATTAGAAAATGAGTGTGTACCATGTTTTTTGAGCTGTTCTTTTGCAGGAATGCTTGGAATATCATACCTAAACATTTCCCAAGTTACACCCATGTAACATCGAGGCATTTACCTCAAATGATTTTCCACCGAAGTACGGCACACACCATGGTGCCATGATGGGCAACATCGCCTAGGAGTTGAATTCTGACTTGAGACTTTGCAGGAAACCATGGCAAAACAATTTCGGGTTCCCCTCCAAATATGGAGGCATTTCATGAAGGGTCGACGTCTTATGATACATTCACCGAAATAGGGAATGCGACTGAAGCAAGAATCTCATGCGAGGCACGGGTCACTTTCACCAACCACTCGAAACATGTGTCGTCACTTTCACCTACGACTCGAAACATGTGTCGTCACTTTCACCTGCCACTTGAAAGTGTGTATGGCACATGTCTATTTCACCTCCGCAACCCTCATTAGGTGTATGAACTAGAATTTAAAAAGTTGGAGGCTGGTGGCACAAAACAAGGTGATAGGAGAAAAATCAAAGTGGGTCATAACAGCAAGTCCACTCTGCCTCTTCCGAATTGCCCTGATATTTAAGTCACTGAAAAGACTCTTCGAGCGCCAAGTAGAGAATGGTGTTGCAAGGCATCCCACATAAATCTCCCAACCAGGGAAGATCACAAACCGAACGAGACATTGTCGGTCAAAGCCCCCTGCTGCTTCTTAGTGGTGGGCCACTCTAGAACTTTCGTGAAGGCATCACCTAATCCTTTGGTGCACAACAGGTCACACGAGACGCCTGGGCACATCCTCAAGATGTCTGCATGTACCTAGCTCGCCACCATGTCACCGATCCAGACCATCACCTGACCATAGTTTAGTGAGGCACGAGCCCCGACACCGCACATTTTAGCTTGGGTCACACACGACCCCACCGGGACTTCAAAACATGCAATCCCAGCCACAACACACTTCTGGACGATTGGCCTTGGGCCCCTTCGTGTTGCAGCTGTGCCCCTTAAGGCTTCATCCAACACGACATCCTTCCGTGCAAAACGGGTCACGCTAGAAGCCTCAAGATGTCTGCATGATGGATGCAATTAACCAACTCGACCTTGTGTGACCAAATCAGCACGTCAACGGACCACGCTTTCCCGAGGGATGAGCCTACATAAGCAGCATTCTTTGCTTGAGTCATACACGACTGCACCTTGACCTCAACCATGCAAACCCGCCAACAACACACTTCGGGATGATTGGACTTGCGCCCCTTTGTGCTGCGGATCTGCCCCTAAGGGCTTCACCCAATATCATATCCTTCCGTGCACAACAGGACATACAAGAAGCCTCGGCAAGTCGGACGGAAGCCCACAACTACCCAACCAGGACCGTGTGACCAAACCAAACCTTAACACCACACACTGTTCCATAGGATAGGCCTACACGAGACACTTTGTTGCATGAGACATAAATGGCCACACCGTGACTAAAAAAATGCCAACCCGCCCATAACACACTTTTGGATGACTGGACTTGTGCCCCTTCGTGCTTCGGTTGTGCCACTAAAGGCATCACCTAACACCACATCCTTCCGTGCAGAACGTGCAACACTAGAATCCTCGGCACGTCCAATCGATGCCCGTAACCATCCAACTCGGCACTGTGTGATGAAGTCGGAACCACGGCAAGAGGGACTCACACATCAAGAAATTCGAGTACGTTCACGAGGAACAGTCCAAGCCCATGATGCATCCCCAATAAGTCCTACGTGCCAAACAACACCATGCCAAAGCACCAACCTACACCTGGCCACGTGCGATCGGTATTCGACATGGAAGATGACTTAGTCGAATTGCCCACAATGCCAAGGAAAAAAGCACCAACATGCTTGGGATAGGTTGCTGGAGCGTTCAGGGGGAGCCCCATGGCGAACCATCCTAACCAACCAAGGTGCATGGGCAGGTAGGCAGCTTGCCCCCCCATAGTAGGCGAATATGCAAAAGCTCACTCTTCACCACCGGACATCCTTTTTTCTGGGAAGACATATTGGTTTTTTAGGCTAGAGGTCGAATTTTGCCCTGATATTTTGCACACGTGATTATAAGAATGGGAGCTAGTGGTCCATGAAGTTTCACGATTTGTCTCCAAGCTGATAATGTTTCATAATTTTTCTAAGCGACGAGCTTTACATAATTCTAGAAAATTAGGTAACGAGTGTGTACCATGTTTTTTGAGCTGTTCTTTTGCAGGAATGCTAGGAGCATTTTTCCTAAACATTTCCCAAAGTAACACCCATGTAACATCGAGGCATTTACCTCAAATGATTTTCCTCCGAACTGTGGGACACACGGTGGTGCCGTGATGGACAACATCGCCTGGGGGTTGAATTCTTATGTGAAACTTAGGTGGCAACCATGGCTAAAAAATTACGGGTTCTCCTTCAAATATGGAAGTTGGCGTCTTACGATGCTTTCACCGAAATAGGGAATGCGAGAGAAGCAAGAATCTCACACGAGGCATAAGCCATGGCATGGGTCACTTTCACCCAGCACTCGGACCATGTGCCATGGCATGGGTCACTTTCACCTAGCACTCGGAACGTATGCCACGGACTGAGTCACTTTCACCTAACACTAGGAACGTGTGCCACAGAATGGGTCACTTTCACCTAACACTCATAAAAAGTGTGTAATGGCCTCAATTTCACCTAGTAGCACTCAGACACATGTGTCTTGGCCTCTATTTCACCTTGCACTCAGGATCACGCACAAGGACCTACACCATGCACAAAGCACCCCAACCACCGGATACCTTGAACAACACACAAGGCACAATGGGGCATGGCCAGAGGCAATGCTGGACTCCAATTGTAAGTGACGTTGTCTCTACCGTGTTCTTGTGGAAGGTGGACTTTGCACATACTCGCCTCGTCGCCCATACGAGGTGCAGGTTTGTAACCCTCATAGGGTGTACGACCTAGCTCGAAAAAAGGTTTGAGATGGGAGATACGAATTGAAGCGACAAGGGCTGAATCTCAATGGATCGTGGCAGTGGGGAATAGCGCTTCTAGGCGTCCTGCGAGACTCGTCCACCCTGAGGGGGTCATCAACGACACGTGCCTCTGGGGGGCCGAGGCCCCCTACTTCTGGTTGGCAAACGGGCGACGGGCATAGACATCGCTTCTAGACCGAATTTTGACTTAGAGGCGTTCCATCATAATCCAATGCATGATAGCTTCACGCCACTGGCTTTTCAACTAAGCGCGATGACCAATTGTGCGAATCAACAATTCCTCTCGTACTAGGTTGAATTACTATTGCGACACTGTCATCAGTAAGGTAAAACTAACCTATCTCACGATGGTCTAAACCCAGCTCACGTTCCCTATTGGTTGGTGAACAATCCAACACTTGGTGAATTCTACTTCACAATGATAGGTAGAGCCGACATCGAAGGATCAAAAAGCAACATCACTATGAACGCCTAGATGCCACAAGCCAATTATCCTTGTGGTAACTTTTCTGACACCTCTATCTTCAAATTCCAAAGGACTAAAGGATCGATAGGCCACGCTTTCACGGTTCGTATTTGTATTGGAAATCAAAATCAAACGAGCTTTTACCCTTTTATGCCACGCGAGATTTCTGTTCTCGTTGAGCTCATCTTAGGACACCTGTGTTATATTTTAATAGATGTGCCACCCCAGCTAAACTCCCCACCTAACAATGTCTTCCGTCCGGATCGACCAATCAAGGCCGACCTTGGGTCCAAAAGTAGTGGTATTTCACTTCCGCTGTTTCCAGCTCCCACTTATCCTACACCTCTCAAGTCATCTCACAAAGTCGGACTAGAGTCAAGCTCAACATGGTCTTCTTTCGCTGCTAATTCCACCAAGCTCGTTCCCTTGGTTGTGGTTTCGTTGGATAGTAGACAAGGACAATTGGAATCTCGTTAATCCATTCATGTGCGTCACTAATTGGATGACGAGGCATTTGGCTACCTTAAGAGAGTGATAGTTATTCTTGCCGTTTACCTGAACTTGGTTGAATTTCTTCACTTTTATATTCAGAGCACTAGGCAGAAATCACATTACGTCAACATCCGCAGGGACCATCACAATGCTTTGTTTTAATTAAACAGTCGGATTCCCCTTGTCTATACCAGTTCTGAGTCGACTGTTCGACACTTGGGGAAGAGGCCCCAAAGGGCTTGTTCCCAATCTGTCCCCCGACCGGCATGGGCGACCCGTCTCGCCATGATAGCAGCTCGAGCAGTCCACCGACAGCCAATGGGTTCGGGACTTGGACCCCTATGCCTAGCCCTTAGAGCCAATTCTTTTCCCAAGGTTATGAATCCATTTTGCTGACTTCCCTTGCCTACATTGTTCCATTGACCAGAGCTTGTTCACCTTGGAGACCTATTGCGGTTAGGAGTACGTCCGGGCGTGGGAGGCACAAAAAAACACATGACATGCAGTGCTCTTCCAGTAGTTGGACCCTACCTCTGGCTGAGCCGTTTCCAGGATGGGCATGATGTTAAACAGTAAAGATAACTCTTTCCGGGGTCCCCGCCGACGTCTTCGGACTTCCTAACGTTGCCATCAGCCGCCACGTCCCGGTTCAGGAATTTTTACCCAATTCCCTTTCGAAGTGCACACTTAGAGCGCTATCAGACGGGCTTCCCCCGTCCCTTAGAAATGACTAACCCATGTGCAAGTGGCGTTTACATGGAACATTTCCCCTGTTAGGCCTTCAAAGTTATCATTTGAATATTTGCTACTACCACTAAGATCTGCACAAACGACCGCTACGCCCAGGTATAGGTTGCGCGCTTTAGCGCATCCATTTTCGGGGCTAATTGATTCGACAGGTGCGTTGTTACACACTCCTTAGTGGATTTCGACTTCCAAGACCACTGTCCTGCTATCTTAATCGACCAACACCCTTTGTGGGGTCTAGGTTAGCGCGTAGTTGGGAACCGTAACCCAGCTTCTGGTTCCTCCCGCATCGCCAGTTCTGCTTACCAAAACTGGCCCATTTGGAGCTCTCGATTCTTTGGCATAGCTCAACAAAGAAACCACACCGTCTTACCTAATTAAAGTTTGAGAATAGGTCAAGGGCGTTGCGCCCCTGATGCCTCTAATCATTGGCTTTACCCGATAGAACTCGCCCGTGGGCTCCAACTATGCTGAGGGAAACTTCAGAGCGAACCAACTACTAGACGGTTCGATTAGTCTTTCGCCCTTATAACCAAGTTAGACGAACGATTTGCACGTCAATATCACTGCAGGCCTCCATTGGCTTCACCCACTCAGGCATAGTTCACCATCTTTCGGGTCCCGACAGGTATGCTCTCACTCGAACCCTTCATAGAAGATCAGGGACGGTCGGCGCTGCAACCCACAAGGGGATCCCACCAGTGGGTAGCCTCGCCTGACCTGAGGTTCCTATATTAGTAGGCCAATAGACCCCCATGGGTCAAAGAGTCGCAAAGCTGATGGTGGTGACACACACGATCGGTCTCGAGCTTTAGCTCAGCCATCATCCATCACGGCGTCCTCCAGTGCGGACTCAGTTTTCAACCAACCGTGAGACATTGCTCAAGGGAAGCCAACATTCGCCCCGCTTGGTGCCTAGCACGTGGCCAAGGCACATGGCAATGATGTGCAACACCATTACAGGCGTGCCCTGGGCCTAATGGCTTCAGGCGTAACTGGCGTTCCTAGACTCGATGGTTCACGGGATTCAGCAATTCACACCAAGTATCACATTTTGCTACATTCTTCATCGTTGCAAGAGTCGAGATATCCGTTGCCGAGAGTCTTTAGGATAAGCGTCTAGCACCGTCTCCGGGTTGACGAGGGCAAACTAAACGATTTCAATTTTCTTGGCGCGTTCTGCATCGGGGATTTGATATTAGGCCAGGAGAACACCGCAGAGGGTGTGGCGCCTCCTGAAACGAGGGGGACCGCGGTGCCAAACACCTCTAGCCACCACTAAGGAGTAAAAAAGATTCTCGGGGTCGCACTGCTTGTGAGGCTTCAACAATGATCCTTCCTCAGGTTCACCTACAGAAACCTTGTTACGACTTCTCCTTCCTCAAAATGATAAGGTTCAGTGGACTTCTCACAATGTCGCTGGCGACGGACCGCCTATGTCACCGTAATCCGAACACTTCACCGGACACTTCAATCGGTAGGAGCGATGGGCGGTGTGCACAAAGGGCAGGGACATAGTCAACGCGAGATGATGACTCGCGCTTAAGATGAATGGGAAGGGACATCGCCGTAATCCGAACGTTTCACCGGACCATTCTGATTATGAAATATGATTGCCCCCGACTGTCCCTGTTAATCATTACTCCGATCCCGAAGGCAATAGGATCAAAATCCTTTGGTGTTATCCTATGCTAATGTATCTAGAGCGTAGGCTTGCTTTGAGCACTCTAATCTCTTCAAAGTAACAATACCGGAGGCACGAACCGACCAGTTAAGGCCAGGAGTGCATCACCGGTAGAAGGGACGAGACGACCGGTGCAGACCAATGGGGGACCGATCGACCCAACCAAAGGGCCAAGTAGAAGCTTTTTAACTACAACAATTTAAATATACGCTATTGGAGCTGGAATTACCACGACTGTTGGCACCAGACTTGCACTCGAATGGATCCTCGTTAAGGGATTTAGATTGTACTCATTCCAATTACCATGCTCAATGAGCCCGATAGTGTTATTTATTGTCACTACCTCCCCGTGTTAGGATTGGGTAATTTGCACGCCTGCTGCCTTCCTTGGATGTGGTACCCGTTTCTCAGGCTCCCTCTCCAGAATTGAATCCTAATTCTTCGTCACCTGTGACCACCATGGCAGGCCATTATCCTACCATCGGAAGTTGATAGGGCAGAAATTTGAATGATGCGTCGCCGGCACAAAGGCTGTGTGATCCGACGAGTTATCATGAATCATCAAAACAACAGGCAGATCCTCCATCGACCATTTATCTAATAAATGTAACCCTTCCAGAAGTCGGGGTTTGTTGCACATATTACCTCTAGAATTACTACGGTTATTCGAGTAGTAGATACTATCAATTGGAGCCAGACAACACAAACATCCCAATTGCCACTCACGAGCCCTCCCATTAGACAGACTCGACGATACCATATGAACCACTCCCGGTAATGCCAATGACAAGCAAATGGAAACACATGGTGCCGCCAGATCCGCTACGTCGGGTGCGAACAGAAAAGGTAACCACCAAAATCGATAGGGACCAAGGTTCAAAGTTTATCCGACTGCCAATTCCTCCCACAATGCACTTCCGACAAACATGCTCATCTCTCTATGTGCTGCAGCTCAGCCCTTAGGGCATCATCTCACACTATGTCCTTTCATGGCGAAAAGGGTCTCACAAGCAACATATAAGCCTAAGTGCGCACATATTTCCCGAGATGCACACATATTTCCGTGGGACAAGCCTACACCACTTACCATTGTTGCATGCGTCTTACACCACCGCACCTTGACTTCAACCATGAAAACCAGCCGCAAACACACTACTTCTGGATGATTGGGCTTATGCCCTTTCGTGCTGTAGCTGTGCCCCTAAGGGCTTCACCTAGCATCACATCCTTCTATGAAGGACTGGTTACACTAGAAGCCTCAGAACGTCCGTGGGATGTCGAACTACCAACTGCGCACTGTGGGATCAATCCAGCACCTCAAATGCCGACACATTTCCGAGGGATAAGCCTACCTAAGGCACATTGTTTCTAGCATCACAGACGACTGCACCTTGACTTCAACTGTGTAAACTAGCCCGCAACATACTTCCGGATAATTGGACTTGCGCCCCTTCGTGCTGCGGCTATGCCCCTGAAGGCTTCACTTAACACCACATCCTTCCATGTAGACAGACGCATCAAGAATTTCGAGTCGGACCGTGAGGCAAAAGCCAAGCCCATGATGCATCGCAAACTAGTCCTAGGTGTCGGATATGTTCGATAGGATGCACACATTTTTCCGAACGACCAGCCTGCACCTGGCCACGTACGAATGGGATTCGATATGGAAGATGACTCGGTTGAATTGCCCATGGAGAAATGCACCAGCATGGGCAGGCAGGCAGCTGCGCCCCTATAGTAGGCAAATATGCAAAAACCCACTCTGCACCACCGGACATCGTTTTCTCTAGGAAGACATACTGGGTTTTTTAAGGCTAGTGGTCGAATTTTTCCTTGATTGTTTGCACACTTGCTTATAAGAATGGGAGCTAGTGGTCCATGAATTTTAACGATTTTTCTCCAAGCCAATATTTTTTCGTAATTTTTCTGAGCAGCGAGCATTACATAGTTCCCGAAAATTAGAAAATGAGTGTGTACCATGTTTTTTGAGCTGTTCATTTGCACGATTGCTTGGAATATTATTCCTAAACGTTTCCCAAAGTTATTCCCATATAACATCTTGGCATTTACCTCAAATGATTTTCTACCAAAGTGCAACACACGCCATGGTACCATGACGACCAATATCGCCTAGGAGTTGAATTCTGACTTCAGACTTTGCAAGCAACCATGGGAAAAAACTTTTGGGTTCCCCTCCATATATGGAGGCATTTCATGAAGGGGTCGGTGTCTTACGATGCATTCACCGAAATATGTTATGCGACTGAAGCAAGAATCTCATGTAAGGCACAGGTCACTATCACCAACCACTCGGAACATATGTCGTCACTTTCACCTACCACTCGGAAAGTGTGCATGACACGGGTCTATTTCACCTACCACTCGAACAGTGTGAATGGCGTGGGTCTATTTCACCTACCACACGAACAAGGGACTATGTGTCCATCGTGGATTTTCATTGCACCAATTCAGCTAATCACACACATGAGTTACTACTCCGCAACCCTCAATGGGTGTACGAACTAGAACTTAAAAAGTTGGAGGCTGGTGGCACAAAACAAGGCCACAGGAGAAAAATCAAAGTGGATCGTAATAGCAAGTCCACTTTGCAAGTTCCAAAGTGCCTTGCTATTTAAGTCACCGAAAAGACTCTTGGAGTGCCAAGTAGAGAATGGTGCTGCAAGGCATCCCACATAAATCTCCCAACCATGGCAGATCACAAACTGAACAAGACATTGTGGGGCATAAGCCCCCTTCTTCTTTTTAGTGGTGGGCCACTCAAGTCCTTTCGTGAAGGCATCACCTAATCCTTTGGTGCACAACGAGTCACACGAGAAGCCTGGACACGTCCACAGGATGCCCGCATGTATATACATTGTTGTTGTGTCATCGATCCAGATCATCACTAAACCACAGTTTAGCAAGGCATGAGCCGAGAGACCGCATGTTGTAGCTTGGGTCACACACGACCCCACCGAGACTTCAAAACATGCAAACCCAACCACAACACACTTTCGGACAATTCCACAAATGCCCCTTCGTTCTTCGGCTGTGCCCCTTAAGGCTTCACCCAACACGACATCCTTCTGTGCAGAACGGGTCACACTAGAAGCCTCAGAATGTCCGCATGACGGACGCAACTAACCAACTCGGCATTGTGCGACCAACAAGCACATTAACGGACC
>NC_032028.1:16420119-16437619 GCF_001865875.1 Lupinus angustifolius | reverse complement strand
AACTGGGTGCAAAACAGCTTTTCATTATAAACTTTGTTTTTACACCATGCTTAATACATTCATTCATTCATTTTACAATTTCTAAGTTGCATATTTTCGTATTCTTTGTATGTCATATAGGCAGAGAGAATTGTATGTGAGATTAGAGTGAGATAGTATTATGTTAGGGATTAACATGTCGTTCGTTGCATATGATCAAATGTGTTCATCATTCTATCTTGTTCTTGCATGATTCTTTCATTAGTGTTTAGAGATTTCTAAAGGATAGAAATTACATGTTCTTCATGATTCTAATCTTATACATATTCTTGGTAATTGTGAGTTTTATATAGGGTTTATAGCTTGTTCTTTCTTGTAATATTTGAGCTATTTTAGTGCTTCACATTACTCTGTTTTTTGTGTTGTTTGTGTAACAAGGAAAGTCGTCTCTTGGTGTCGTACAACCAACGAGATCAGAGAGTCTTCACCAAGACTTGGAGGTCTTGAGTTTAGAACATACTCTTGGTTGGGGCTGGATTGTAGGAAAGGTTTTCCTAGGCGATTGGGTAAGGTCAAACCAAGGTAGAGGTTCTGGGAATTCAAGAAGGTAGTGTTCAAGGTCTTGTAATTGGAAGTGTGTATGTAAGATACATTGGCTTCAATTTTTAGTGAAGAAAATATCCCCGATCAGAGGGGAGGACTGGATGTAGTTTTGTTGTGGACTGCAAAACAAACCAGTATAAAAACCTTATTGTAGGTTGTTTCTTTCCCTTATCTCTTTACTATTTTAAGTAGTTTTTAATTGCATATTGTAGCTTATATTTTGGATATAGTATTACTAACAAATAAAGATCATTTTTTTTCAAATATATCTGCTATATCTTTTCTGTATAATATATAATTGGCTGTGTAATTGAGCCATTCAACAACTGTTAATTCTACGCGACTTTATCGATTAAGTCATTGCTTTAATCGATTAACTGGGTGATTTTCCAGAATAGGGTTTTGGTGCGAATAGCGGAAAGTGGGAACCGCGACACCTATTCAACCCCCCTTCTAGATGTATTCTGTCATTGCTGTAAAACGATTTCAAGCTTTGCCTAAAGATTCACATTATACTGCTGTAAAACGAATCATGATATATTTAATAGGAACAACTAATATGGGATTTTGGTATCCTAGGGATGCCTCATTATCCTTGGTAGGGTATTCCGATTCCAATTTTGCGGGATGTAAGTTGGAACGGAAAAGCACTAGTGGGACTTGTCAATTACTTGGTAGTTCCTTAGTTGCATGGCACAATAAAACGCAAGCGTGTGTTGCTTTGTCCACCGCTGAAGCGGAATACATTGCCGCCAATGTGTGTTGTGCTCAAATCCTTTGGATGAAGCAACAACTTAAGGACTTTGGACTTAACCTAGAAAACATTCCTATAAAATGTGATAATACAAGTGACATAAACCTATCCAAAAATCCAATTTTGCATTCTAAAACCAAGCATATTCAAATTAGACATCATTTCTTGCGCGACCATGTACAAAAAGGCGATTGTGTGCTTGAATTTGTTGAAACATCTAAGCAATTGGCTGATATTTTCACCAAGCCTCTCTCACGAGATACTTTCTATGTTCTTCGAAGAGAAGTTAGAATTCTTGATGAAAATTATCTTGATTAAAATTGTCTAAACATGTTATTATATGCTTCACGTGATTAATGTCTTATATGCTTCAAAATGTATATTTGTTATGAATGCATTACACTCCTATTATGACTCATGATCTTGTGTGACAAGCTGAAAATGAATATGTGTTTGAGTAAAAATTGCTTGATAAATGTTAGAAATCTTTGCATGCTTTTAAAACCCAAAAACTTCTTGATTCTGCAAATCTGATGCCAGTTAATCGATTAACTATCCTTCTTAATCCATTAAAATGAGTTCCAATAGTAAACATTTCATTTTTCACAAAATTTAATCGATTAAGATCCATTTTAATTGATTACCTGGGCTCATTTTTCTGAAAACCTGGAATGTTTTACACTGCTTAATCGATTAAATGCAGCACTTAATTGATTAACGATAGTAGATATGTTAGAATCAGAAGCATTTTTGCCACTTTTGGAAACCCTCTCTTCCCCCTTTTCTCTGAAAATCTCAAATGCAAACAGAAAATTCGAAATCTTAGCTTGATAAAAGTATTAAACCTCACCTTTACCCATTTTGCACTTCATCTCATCCAATCCGTTTCTCTATTTCCCAGGAAATCCCATTCCCAATTCAAAACCCTAAGCTTTAGGTTCCCTCCCTTATCCTCCTTCTCCTCTCATTACGCACGATTTTCAATCAATAATGGAAATAGGACGTTCGATGAGGTTCAAGACAACTACTCAACGCACTCGTGGGCCTCCTACTGCTTCATCTTCAAATCCGAACATGAGGCACGACCGTGGAGATCCCTACTACTCACTCATACTCCAGGAGACCCAGTTGTCCAAATTCCTGGGAAGGAAAGCCACCTACATTAGGTATGCTGATCTTACCTCGATGGCGGAACAGAATTTTCAGTTTCCGCAAGGTATGTTGGATCAAGGAGCTGTAATGTTTTTGGAATTAATGGGTAATTTGTACTCCGCTTTGATTAGGGAATTTTACGCTAACTTCCGTTATAAGGATGATATATATTGGTCTATGATTTCGGGAAATCTATTTGAGATGGATAGTAACATTTTTATGAATGTGGGTGGCTTATCCACTACTGGTATTAGCCTAGGTGATTGTGAATGGCTTGCTGGTTTCGATGTTGCTGAGGTATATAAATCATGTATGAGAGGTCCCAATCTGTATGGCCAGGGAGAACTGACTAAAGCTGGTTCTTTATCAGTAAAGAATAGGTTGCTTCACTATTTGATTGCATACATCTTGATTCAGAGGAACAATAATCACGCACAACCTACTATTAGTGATCTGAAATTTTTGTATGTTGTGAAGGAGAATATAATGGTTAATTGGCCTGAAGAAATTCTGAAGGTCATGTATAATGTCTCTACATTGCAATCCAAATTGCTTCCCTACAGTATCTTCAAATCGAGAATTATTGACTATCTGCATATTGATGTATCTGACACCATTGTCATAGAGACTTCTGACAAAGATCACCTTGTTGGTGAAAGCCTTATCCACAAAATGGGTATCTACAAGTATGGAAGCCATCTGGAACTGAGCCACAGGAATCATCCTTTGGATTAGCACAGTTGGATGCCATGGAGCAAAGGCTGAACAACAGAATGGACTTACACTTTCAGTCTTTGAAGGACTCTTACCATACTGATTTTGAAAAATTTGAGGAGCGTCAGGTTGCTTACATCGACAACCACTATCAAACTATGAGGAGCTTTGTCCAGAACACTGCTGAAGCACAAAATGAGAGGTTTTGTGCAGAATTTGAGAAGTTGAGATTCCTCATCTAGGTTGATAGTAGTCTGACCGTACCTGATGATAGAGATCCTCCTCCGCATCCCTAGATTAGAAGTCCTTAACCTTAGACTGCCTTAAGTTTAGTCCATCTATATGGCTAATTTTCAAGATGTTATGTTGCTTTTTAATTTCGAGACATATTTTCTCTTTGCTTTCTGAATTGTAATTCTAAATATCTACTATTGCTGCACTTTTATGACTTGATATGCATGCCATTTTAACTTAAATCATTTCTATTGTGGTTTCATTTTGCTTATATATGTCAAATATAGCATGATTGCATGTTTAATGGTTCTTGATCATGTTTGGTTATATGTATATCTTATGTTTGATTGTGCTTGTTGTTTGAATGCTATAATGTAAATGCTTGATCATTCCATGCTTGATTGGTTCATGTATGACCCTCCATGCCATTAAATCTGTCATATTGATGTATTTTGTTGGATTAATCGATTAACCTACTATTTTAATCGATTCAATGCTGGTAAATGTGTGCACTTGTTCAATTCATTCATCATCTGGTTAATTAATTACATTCTCAACATTAATTGATTAATTACAGTTTGAGTTCACTTCATATCTCTTCTTACATTTGACCAAGATTTTATTAGTTTATTTTTTGATAATGTCAAAAGGGAGAGAAAGGTTGTTTTGTTGTTTAATGTATGCAGGTTGTAAATAATATTCAGCTTCCGTTGTCTAGATTGTCTAGCTATGCGCTTTAACTTTGAAATCAACAACCATGCATTTTGTGATCATCTTCAAGCTATGCATCAAAATAAAATTTGGTGTTGAGTTGGCATCAACAAAAAGGGGGAGATTGAAAGTGCAATGTGTCAAGATAGCACTTAGCTTGCCAATGTTTTGATGAAGACAAAGGACTTAGTGAAAGCAAAAAATTAACATGCCAAAGATTCAAGAGCTTCATGTCTAAACTAGAGTCTTATATATGTCTCTTAGTTATTGAGTCTAGGTTAGGTAAACCTGAATGCAAATCTCACAAGTTCTAAAAACTATCATATCATTTACATGAGACATGCCATCTAGCTTATTATATGTTCATGCATTAATCATACATGTTATTTGTGCATTTTAGGAAGAATATAAAGGTAAAATATGTCTAGTTGATAAGCATAACATGTAGGTAGTTTACCAATTAACATCTTAACGGAAAATATGCCAGTTAATCGATTAAGTGAAGCTTTAATCGATTAACGTGAAAATAGTTTTTAACATTTTCAACAGATAACTGAAAAACAAAATTCAGTTACTCTTTAACAACTCGTTAATCAATTAACATGCAACATAATCAATTAACTGGGTGCAAAACAGCTTTTCTATATAAACTGTGTTTTTACACCTTGCTTAATACATTCATTCGTTCATTTTAGAATTGCTAAGTTGCATATTTTTGTATTCTTTGTATGTCATATTCAACCCCCCCCCCTTCTAGGTGTATTCTATCACTAATACCTAACACTTGTTAGTTTCTTTTCCTCCGCTTATTGATATGCTCAAATTCAGCAAGTAGCCCCGCCTGACCTGACGTTCCCGTATTAGGAGGCCAACACACCCCCATGGGTCAAAGAGTCGCAAAGTTGGTGGAGGTGACATGCACGATCGGTTTCGATCTTTAGCTCAGCCACCATCCATCACGGCACCCTCCACCACGGACTCAGTTTTCAACCAACCATGAGACATTGCTCGCGGGAAGCCATCATTCGCCACGCTTGGTGCCTAGCACAGAGCAACAATGTGCAACACCCAGGCTTGCGTGCCCTCGGCCTAATGGCTTCGGGCGCAACATGCATTCAAAGAATCGATGGTTCACGGGATTCTGCATTTCACACCAAGTATCGCATTTCACTACGTTCTTCATGATGCAAGAGCTAAGATATCCAATGCCGAGAGTATTTAGGATAAGCATGTCGCAACGCTGCCCACACGAGCACTGTCTCCAGGCCGACGGGGGCAAACTAAACGCCTTCAATTTCCTTAGCATGTTCTGCGCTGGGGTTTTGTTATTAGGCCAGGAGGACACCATAGACGGTGTGGCGCCTCCTGACACGAGGGGGACTGAGGTGCCAAACACCTCTAGCCACCCTCGAGGAGTAAAATAGACTCATGGAGTCGCACTACTTTTGAGGCTTCGACAATGATCCTTCCACAGGTACACATACGGAAACCTTGTTATGACTTCTCCTTCCTCTAAATGATAAGGTTCAATGGACTTTCACAACGTCGTCGACAGCGAACCGCCCACGTCACCGCAATCCGAACACTTCACCGGACCATTCAATCGGTAGAAGCGATGTGCGGTGTGTACAAAGGGCAGGGACTTAGTCAACGGGTGCTGATGACTCGCGCTTACTAGGCATTCCTCGTTGAAGACCAACAATTTCAATGATCTATCCCCATCACGATGAAATTTCAAAGATTACTCGGGCCTGTCGGCCAAGGCTATAGACACGTTGAATACATCAGTGTAGCGCAAGCGCGGCCTAGAACATTTAAGGGCATCACAAACATGTTATTGCCTCAAACTTCCGTGGCCTAAGCGGCTGTAGTCCCTCTAAGAAGCTGGTCGTGGAGGGTTACCTCCACATAGCTAGTTAGCAGGCTAAGGTCTCATTCGTTAACGGAATTAACTATACAAATCGTTCCACCAACTAAGAACGACCATGCTACACCACCCATAGAATCAAGAAAGAGCTCTCAGTCTGTCAATCCTTACTATGTCTGGACCTGGTAAGTTTTCCCATGTTGAGTCAAATTAAGCTGCAGGCTCCACTCCTGGTGGTGCCCTTCCATCAATTCCTTTAAGTTTCAGCCTTGCGACCATACTCCCCCCGGAACCCAAAGACTTTGATTTCTCATAAGGTGCCAGTGGAGTCCTAAAAGCAACATTCGTTGATCCCTGGTCGACATCATTTATGGTTGATACTAGGGTGGTATCTGATCATCTTCCAGCCCCCAACTTTCGTTCTTGATTAATGAAAACATCCTTAGCAAATGCTTTCGCAGTTGTTCATCTTTCATAAATCCAAGAATTTCACCTCTGACTATGAAATACGAATGCCCACGACTGTCGCTGTTAATCATTACTCCGGTAGCGAAGGCCAACACAATAGGATCAGAATCTTGTGGTGTAATCGCATGCTAATGTATCTAGAGCATAGGCTTTCTTTGAGCACTCTAATTTCATCAAAGTAACAGCGCCAGAGGCACGACCCGGCCAGTTAAGGCCAGGGGTGCATCACTGGCAGAAGGGACGAGATGACTGGTGCATACCAATGGCGGACCGGTCGACCCAACCCAAGGTCTAACTACGAGCTTTTTAACTACAACAACTTAAATATAAGCTATTGGAGCTGGAATTACCGCGGCTGTTGGCACCAGACTTGCCCTCCAATGGATCCTCATTAAGGGATTTATATTGTACTTATTCCAATCACCACAATAGCCGTAAATATGTAGGTCTTAACTCTTTGCAATTTGAATCATGTCATATCCTATCTTATCATGTCATGTTTGATCATATCTTATCATATCCTCTCCTATCTGTTCCTATCATATCCTATACTATCTTATCCTACCCTATATTATGCTATGCTATCATATCCTATCCAATGGAATCCTATCATATCCTTCCTATCATATCCTTTCGTGCCCGCTCGAATCCTATTGTATCATATCCTATCCTTTTCTATCTTATCTTATCATATCCTATCCTAACCTATCATATTCTATCCTAACCTATCATATCCTATCCTATCATATCATATCATATATGTTCCTATCCTTTCCCATCCTATCTTACCCTTTCCTATCATATATTTTCCAGTCTTATCATGTCTTCTACTGTCATGTCCTATCTTTTCCTACCATGTCCTTTCATATCATATCATGTCTTAGACTTTCTTGTCTTTTTCAATCCTTTCTTGTTATGTCATATTTTGTCCAGTCCTATCATGTCCCATCTTGTCTTGTCCCCTACTGTATGGTCCTATCATATCCTTTCACATCCTAACCTATCCTGTCCTTTCACGTCCTGTCCTATCCTCTCCTATTTAGTCATGTATTGTCATGTCCTCTCTTGTATTGTCCTATCATATCCTCTCTCGTCCTATCCTATCATGTCCTTTCAAATCCAATCCTATGCCATCCAATGATGTTCTATCTTCTCTAGTCTTGTCATGTTTTCTCCTCTCCTATCATGTCATGTCCTATCTTATACTATCCTATCTCATCCTATCTTGTCCTTTCCTATTACGTCCTATCCTATGATTATCTTTCATTTCATGTCCTATCCTACCCTATCATATCCTATCATGTCTTATCCTTTTCTATTTTGTCGTGTCCTCTACTCTCATGTCATTGCATGTTCTTTCATGTCATGTTCCTATCATATCATGTCTTGCCCTATTCTATCCTCTCCTATTTTGTCCTTTCATGTCCTATCATATCTTGTCCTTTCCTGTCATGCCCTTCGTTATCATGTCATGTCTTGTCCTCTCTTGTCTCGTCATGTCCTATCTTATCATAGCTTATCATGTCTTGTCCTTTAATGACATGTCTTATCTCCTATCTTGTCATGTCTTGTCCTATCATGTCATGTTCTATCCTCTACATTCTTGTCCTATCATGCCCTATCCTATCATATCCTATACTAACATATCCTATCGTATCCTATCTTATCCGATCTTATCCGATCTTATCATATCATTTTCTATCATATCATATCATGTCCTAATCTATCCTATCCTATTACATCCTGTTCTATCCTCTTTTATCCTATCTCCACTCGTCTACTATCCTATCATGTCCTGTCCTATCCCATCCAATCATATCATTTCCTATCCTATCGTGAATATCTACTCCCCCAGGTTCCAATCATTATGGAAATATGGAGGCAGATCCAAAAACCAATCTTTGCTTTCCATATGAGAATCAAGGGAAAGAGCTTCAGAAAGATGGTCTCTTCTTCTGCCTTAGAGATTCCATAAGTGTTGATCAATTCATAAACTTTGTCAAGTGGTTATATGAATATTCATGATCTAAGCCAGCAAAACGATTGGTGTACATCAGCTGTACCAATCCAGACTTTATCTCGCGAGGCCTTTGTGTGCCTGATGGCCTGCCAATATGATCATGTTTCTAGGTGTAAAACTGACAAAGCCACTTATGTTAGGCTAGTTTTCTTTCATTGAACTATCAACAATTTGTTGGTTGTTGGCCATTTCAGAGTGAGAAGATTCAACTTCTTGACGATTAGTCTTGATTTTATTGGCTTTCCTTTGTGCTTTCTTTTTTTCCCTAAGAGTTTTCTCCAACTCGGGTTGTCACTTACCAAGTTCTTTTAGGAATTCACATTCATAATCTCCTCTTTGAAGCATCAATCCCCAGATAATCAATGATTCAGGAAACGAAATCCCATATGCTAGTAGTCTTGAAGAAGAAGACGCAATCCCAAACTTAACCATCGGGATCTCAAGAGTCTAATTTACCATTATTCCTTCCTCAAGGACAAATATATCTGATGTAAGTTTGTTTTCTACCCAAGAACTTGGCAAATCTTTCAGCTTCAAGATTAGGAGCAACATAATGATCACTCCTTCAGTTCCTCTACTAGTTCTAGCAAGTGAGGGACCACTGATTTATGATGTTCTGTTGCATTTTTCTAAATGCTTCAAATAGTGAGGTTGCATATCACTCATTTTTTTTCAAAAAGGGGATAGTTTAATCGATTCTTCAAATTCAAATGACAGTTTCCGAATTGGGAACTTGGGAAAATTTTGATTTTTGTTGAAAATGGTGAAGATTGAATGAAGAGATTACATATTTAAGACAAGGGTTTGTACGAATTTTGACTTAAGACAAACTAATTTGATGAAATTTTAGAAGGGGTCACAGAATTAGGAATTATGGTTGATGTTAATGAACCTTGGAATGCATACTTCAATCTGAATCACTACTGCCGACAATCAATTATCTGCAGATACTAATTGATTATCAAAGAGGCCTTTTTCAGATTTTTTTTTAAATTTCTCCCATGTAATCGATTAACACATACCAATAATCGATTATTTGAAAAATATTTTTGTCGTGGTAATCGATTATACTATATCATAATCTATTACTTGTAGTAATAACTCATATTTAAGTGATTTTCGCATGGTTCTAGGTGAATGCTAAGATAAGATCTATCCTAAGAGCCTAAAATACATTATTAAACAAGCAAAATAATCATGAATTCAATTATACACAAGAATCAAGCATTTAACTAGAATAACATATAAGCATACATTAGAGGCATGTCAAAGTCATATATGAACCCTTAAGCATTCTAACTTAGACATGATTCATCTAGAATTCCAAGTTCTCTTTGAAGAACAAAGAATGCTTTGAAGTTTCCACAAATTCAATAACACAATCACCTTTTTCCACACGATCTCTTAGAAAATGATCCCTAATTTCTATATACTTAGTTCTTGAATGCAATATAGGGTTCTTGGATAGGTTTATGGCACTAGTGTTGTAACACTTCATAGGTATTTTATCAAGCTTTAGACCGATGTCCAAAAATTGATGCTTCATCCGTAAAATTTGAGTGCAACACACACCAGTGATAATGTATTCTGCTTCGACGATTGATAAAGCAACATGGGCTTGGTTTTTTCTATACCATGAAACTAAGGAGCTACTTAATTGGTGGCAAGTCCCACTTGTACTCTTACAATCCAATTTGCATCCAACAAAATTGGAATCCAAGTACCCTATCAAAGAAAAAGCATCCCTAGGATACCATAATCCCATTTGAATAGATCCTTTCAAGTATTTCATGATTCGTTTTACAGCTGAAAATGTGACTCATTAGGTAATGATTGATATGTAGCACTCATAAACACACTAAACTTAATATCGGGTCTACTAGATATAAGATACAATAAAGAGCCAAATATTCCACGATATTGTTTTTACCTAAACTGCTTTTCCCTTTTCATCTTTATGAAGATAGCAAGATGATGCCATTGGTGCAGAAGCTTCTTTTGATTTGTCCATATCGAATCGTTTGAAAAGCTCCTTACAACACTTTGATTGATGGGCAAAGATTCCATTACTCACCAACTTTATTTGTAGCCCTAGGAAGAATGTTAATTCTCCATCATTAACATCTCGAATTCTCCTTTCATTACATTAGAAAATTCCTTGCACAAGGTATTGTTAGTAGCACCAAAAATAATATCATCAACGTAAATTTGTACTAACAATATATCATTTTCAGATTTTGATATAAAAAGTGTAGTATCAACCTTACCTCTAACAAACCCTTTCTCTAAAAGAAATGAGCTTAGTCTATTACACAAAGCTCTCGGGGGCTTGTTTCAACCCATAGAAAGCATTTTTAAGCTTAAACACATGATTTGGGTATTTATAATTCTCAAAAGAAGGAGGTTGCTTAACATCCATTTCTTCTTGAATGTAATCATTCAAGAAAGCACTTGGTTTACGTCCATTTGGAAGAGTTTGAAATTCGTTATTGAAGCCTAGGCTAATAGCATTCTAATGGCTTCTAACCTTGCAACAGGGGCATAGGTTTCGTTATAATCTATACCTTCCTTTAGATTATAACCTTGAGCCCCTAATCTAGCTTTGTTGTGAATTATAAAGCCTAGTTCATCTAATTTGTTGCAAAAGACCCATTTGGTGCCAATGATAGCACAATCACTTGGCTTAGGGACCAAGTCCCACACATTGTTTCACTCAAATTGGTTTATCTCTTCTTTCATAGCTATACTCTAATGTTCATCTTCTAAGGCCTCATGACCATTCTTAGGCTCAATTTGTGAAACAAAAGGTACAAAAATACATATATTGTGTAAAGAGTTTCGGGTTACCACTCCCTTAGAAATGTCACATATTACTTTATCAATGGGATGGTCTTTCTCTATCTTCCAAGCTATTGGCATATCTTGATGATCTTGATTTTATTCATGATCATATTGTACAACATGTTCTATTTTAGTATCTTTTGTATATGCATCTTCTAAAGCACATGAAACAGCATAAAAAAGAACCCTTCACTTCTCATTTGGAGAAGATTCATCAAAATGAACCAAAACAAATTCTTCTACATGCATTGTATGTTTTTATAAACTCTACATATTTTACTATGTGCAGAGTAACCAAGAAATATACTCTCATCAGCTTTTGAGTCAAACTTTCCTAATGATCTTTTCCATTATTAAGTATGAAGCATTTACAACCAAAAGCATGAAGGTATAAAATTTTAGGTTTTTGGCCTTTTAATAATTCATGTGGCGTTTTAGACAATGAAGGCCTAAGTAGTAATCTATTTATCACATAACAGGTAGTATGCATTGTATCGAAGGCCTAAGTAATGCTCTACTTAAAAGATTTGAATGCATCAATTTTCAAAGCAAGAAACAGAGTTCATGTAGATCTAGAAACGTCATTGACTATCACAAGTTGTGGAAACATGTCCATGTGAAGTAGTTCCAATGGCCTAGTTGTGGATATCATAGTTTTTGAAGAAAACGAATTTTTGACTTGCTTGCATTTTTGACATGTGTTGCAAAAGTCATTTGTTTTAAAATTAGTTTTGGTAGCCCAACTACTAAATCCTTATATTACACTTTTTGTAGGTGCTTTAAGTGTATATGTGCTACTCGCCAATGCCAAACCCAAATATCATTTTCTTTAGAGATAAAATAGTTTGAAAATAGAGTCATATATTATACAGATTAATCATATAGATATTTTATATCCTTTGACCTATAAACTTAACTTTATTATCTATGCGATCACAAATAACACAACAACCAGAGTCAAAACATACCTTATTACCTCTATCACAAAGTTGACTGATACTTAGCAGATTGTGCTCAAGTCCCTCGACATAGAGAACATTGTCAATGATATCATGAGAGGTGATTCCAACTTTTCCAAATCCAAGTATCTTCCCATGATTATTGTCTCCATAAGTCACATAGCCTTTTTCCTTTAAAGATAGATCAAGGAATTTGGATCTATCTCCCGTCATATGCCTCGAACATCTAGTGCCTAAGTACTAATGTTGTCTAAGTGTTCGAAGGCATACATACAAAACAAAATTTACATGTTCCTTTCAGCTACCCAATTTATGTTAGGTCCCTTAAGGTGAGTAACCATGGGAACTAGTCCCTTCTCAATCCAAACATATTTCCCACTAGATATTCCATACTTAGGAATATAACATGAGCAGAAGTATGACAATGAATACCGCAATAAGAACATGAAGGCATTTTACTATTATACATATATCTATTTTGAGCTAGGTTTTTCTTAGTGGTTTCTTCTTTTTAGCATGAATGAATTACCAATGTTTCTTGTGTTTGTAACTAAATTGTCACGATTTTGACGACTATATGTGAACTTTGCGAGTTTTTCTTTTAAAACAGAATTTTCAAATTTTAACTTTTTGGAATATTCACAAATAGAAGTCTCACATAATTTAGAAGAATAAATACATCAACCAAATGAAAAGATAAGGGTTTCATTTTGAAGTTTATGTTCAAAAATCAAAGTCTGCATTTCAATTATTTTCTTTTCATGCAACAATATTATCATTTTATGATCTACACTTATCCTAGCAAGTTTCTTAAGTTCCTCATGCAACTCGACAGAAGCAGCATATAGTTCATCATACTCAGACATGTTTTTAGAGCTATCCGATCATGAACTAGAATGAAGGGGTTGTACCTCACTAGATTCTCCTAGATTTGATAAATTTGTGGAATCTTATGCGTGAGCCACATAAGACATAGTTTTGTTGTCTCCTCTTCATCTAATGTGCTTGAAGTCGATTCTTCCCCGTGAACATCCCATATGATGTATGCTTTCTTTGACTTGAAGTCCCTCGAGGCTTTCTTCTCACCCTCAACCTTTTTCAGATAGGCTGGGCATTGCAATTTCATGTGCCCAAGTTTTCCGCACTCATTGAAAATATAACATTCTTTGGGAGCCTTGCTTCTACGGGTTGAGTCTTCTCCTACCTTTCTGTGAAACATCTTTATCCCTCCCTTTCTTTTCAAGAACTTATTGAATTTTCTGACTAAGAGGGTTAAGGTCTCATCATCTATGTCGGAGTTAGAATCTTCGTCGCATTTCTCCTCATAAGCTTGTGATGTTGAAGATTTAAGGGAAATTCCTTTCTTGTGCTTGTCTGATTCCTCATGCAAAGTCAAACGCCCTAGCTCCATCTCGTGTTCCTAGAGCTTTCCAAAGAGGGTCCCTAAAGGCATAGAATCGAGATCCTTTGACTCCATGATGGCGATCACCTTTGGCTGCTAGTTCCTGTCAATACATCTGAACACTTTATTAGTTAGTTCACCTTTAGCAAATGAGTTATCCAATGCAACTAAATAACTTAGGCTATGAGTAAAGCACTTTTTATATTGAAATAGATTCATTTAGAAACATTCTAAACAACTCATATTCATGCGTCAAAGCATTTAGTCATGAGCGTTTCACTTTGCTTGAGGCTTCATGGGTAACTTCTAAAGTGTCCCAGATTTCCTTGGCACTATAACATTGAGAAACCCTAAATAACTCGCCGTTAGATACCGTGGAAGTGATAATATTGTTTGCTTTTAAATTGTGTTGAACCTTTCTTTTCTCATCATCACTCCAACAAATTTTTGGTTTCTCCTTTCTCTCACCCTCCACTAGATGTATTAGGGTATATGGACCATTGACTACGACCTCCCAAATATCCATGTCAATTGCTTGAATGAAAATTTTCATGCGAACCTTTCAGTAGAAATCTAGCCACTAAAACCCGGAGGGCGATTGATGGATCCACCATCACCTCCAAAAGGGTTAGTAGAGCCCATAGTGGTCTTTGCCTAAAGGGGGGTGAATAGGTTATTCACTTCAGATAATCGAATATTCACTTCAGATAATCGAATATTCACAGAATTAATTATTTATTCAGTAACTCAGAAATCTTTGAAAACAAAGGTTTCTTGTTGAACAAGATTCACGAAAATAGTTCTTTCAGATTCAATTGCTTAACAACAGTAACTCTGATACCACTTGTTGGGTAAACACAGAGTTAAACACACATTGAGCGGGTGAATAAGTGTAGCATATCACTAATATCGCTTTTTCGGTTAATTGAGAATATTGAGAAACAATTTAGGATAATCAGATTATTAAACATGACAATCAATTATTATCAGCAGATATAGTCAATTACTGACAACAATAATCAATTATTCTGTTTCTTGATATCTTGAATAGAACAATTTCTTGCAAAAGAAGTTATCTTAGAAAGAATCTTTACTAGTTCAATGTTCTTAACGAAAATATTCCAAATCATTAATATGTAGATAGAGAATCAATAAGAAAATCAAGATTCAATAACAATGCATGTAAAGACCGAAATTAAAAGAGATAAAGGGATAGAAGAGTGTGCCAAAGAATTTAACCTGTTTTGTTTACGGGTCCACTTGTAAACTACATCCAAGCCTCCACTTATGATCATGGGAGATTTTCTTCACTATGGAATAAAACGTATGTTAAAAACACTCTTCTAATGACTTTACAAACACTCCTTTCTTGGCCCTAGAGTCTCTCACGTTGGTTTGACGTCCTACATATCTCTTAGGATAATCAACACCTACTCACGGTATAGCCATGCCGTTGATTCCTCTCCACCAAGACCATTGTAGAGGTGAAGACTCAATATCTAACCTCAACTAGGTTTTCACTCTAATTCTGAACAATTTTGAAAATTTCAATTCAATTGGCTAAAGAGAAATCTGAGTAATATGCACCTTATACGTGCTAATTGAACACTAAACTCATAAACAAACCAAAAGATAATCTCACAAGAACCCTAAATTCTAAGTGAAGATTAATGCAAAGTTGGCGTATATGAAATCTATAATGCATTCTATGAAAAGAATGTAAGAGTTCAAGCTCTTTTCACTCTAGAAATCCAAAGAAACTCTAACACTACTCAACACAAGATTTCGTTCACATACTTTTATGAAAAATGTGAAATTTTGAAAACCATGATTTTGAACAAATGAGTGGAAAAACGGTTTTATACAAAAACAATTTGTGATGTCTAATTGATTATCTCAATTGGTAATTGTTTATCGACTAGCTAAAATCCTGTTTTCTTTTGGAAATAATTGGTAGTTTCTTGAGTAATCAATAATTGTTGCCAAGAGATCTAAATCTTGTAGCTACTAGAACTTTCTCTAATTGATTTTTCCTATACAAAATCGATTATTCGGTTCTATGTCTATATAGTTGATTATCACTTCATGGTAATTGATTAGCAGAGTTGAAAAATAGTTTATTTGATGTACGATGAACCTCCTACGTGATGTAAGTGTATGTAATGCATGATTTTGAAATAAGTGCCATTTTGATGCAACAAAATCATGTATGGTCAATGTAATGCATGAACACTAGTTATCATGTATGGATGGATTATATGTCTCAAATTTTGCCTTGTGAGACTTTCATCCTCGATTCACTTAACCTATACTCAATCTAAGCAAGCATCTTAGGATTTCCATAAAATAGAAAAAAAAAATTCCTAAGACTATGACGGCTTTGAGTCTTGGCATATTGTTTGTAGAGTTGTCTTCATCAAAACCATATGAGTCGATCATACATGCAACCTTTGACTCCTATTGTAATGTGAATCCTATCATATCATATCATATCATATCATATCATATCATATCATATCATATCATATCATATCATATCATATCATATCATATCATATCATATCATATCATATCATATCATATCATATCATATCATATCATATCATATCATATCATATCATATCATATCATATCATATCATATCATATCATATCATATCATATCATATCATATGTAACACCCAATGTAGAATGAGAAAGTATCTAAGTGCTAAGAAGCTATCCATGTAGTTTCCAGCTGAGAGAAATTGGCTTCGATTGATCTTAGCTTTGACTCATAGTCCTTGACCACTCTTCTTCTTATCCCGTAAGGTAGCTTACTTCCGTTCAAGTAGCTATTTCCGAGAAAACACTAAACCTGAATGAGTGCATGGAGAAATAACTCCTAATAGGGCCCCTAACACAACATTAACAACAATGTCACTGACACTGGTCGAACCCAACCAGTTTTATGTTGTCCTTAGGAAGCAAACAATATGACTATTGTGTCGTGCCAACCATCGGTAACTCATAGGCGAAATACCATGCACTCAGTAACGTCGGTCTACCCACCAGTCAACCAAGATAGCTATTGTATCACCCTGAACACGATACCTTCAAGGGGGTGTCAGAGGTCACCGAAGTTGTTACGGGGACTTCCATCGGCACAACCTAACAAATCAATCCCAACCTGTAGTATCCCCTCAACCAAGTCACGTAAATAGGGTACCCCCTCTAGATTCTCGAACAAAAATCTACATTGCTGTATCTTCCCGTAGACTATGCTACCAATAGTAGACATAGTGATATGGATCTTATAATCCATACAAGACATGGCAACGGTTCCTTTCAGAAGAACGAAGGGAAACTTTTCAGGTAAAGACAACAATATTATTAACGCATGGTTATGACCACAACAGTAAAAACCATATTTCTAATTTGACAATTTGGAAAAACAATCATAGATATATGGTTACTCAAATTTCTTTATTTTGACTTACAAAACCCAACCTTTGTTCAAACCTACATGCTTACACATTTTTTCCAAAACAACGCTTTGCTAGTTTTCTCGAAAAATACTATCTAGTGTTTTTTCAAAAGACCTTAGCTGGCAAAACTCAGTACAACAATTTGCATTCCCGTCGTTCCATTCTTCTCAGAAACATAGTCTTTTCAAAAAATAAATTTATTGATATCACTTTACTATTTTACAATTTATACCTCTTTCAAGATTCAATTGTAGTATAGTATAGGGTTATGTCGAACCACAAGGAATTGTCTAATAGAATGAATCATATGAATATGTCAATGCAGAAATA
>NC_032028.1:16412545-16420019 GCF_001865875.1 Lupinus angustifolius | reverse complement strand
AATAAAATTAACCAAAGCACCAACTTGAATGATTAAAATTCAAATTTAGAATAAAAGAAGAAGAAGAAATACATAATAAACTTTCAAATGAAATTGTTAGGACCATGAGCCATCCATCCAAGGATTGGATGCTTTAAGTTCCAAATGAGATTACAAAATGGATTTTTGCATCTCATTTTCCTTCTCCTTTCTCCTCTTGAATTATAAACTAAAAACTATAAAACTTACTTAAAAAGAACTTCTATGAACTAAGACATAAGAAGAGAGAATTGTGTTTCTACTTCAGGGAAGAATTCTTGATTGTTTTGGCTTGTGAAAGGTTTTTTGAAAGAAGGAAATGCCTTCCTATTTATAGAGTTTCCTGCCACCAATGAGCGGCTTGTTTGCACCACTCAGCAACTGACCAAACCCTTCAGCGTGGGTTTGGTCACTTGGTCAAGTAGCTTGGTCACCACCTTAAGCTTGACTCACCAAGGCTAGTTGTTAGCTATGGGACCAGCTATGGTGAGATACTCTCGAAAAGCCTATGGTGGGCTATTTGGAGTGAGGTCTTGCATGACTTCATGGTTTCTTGATGGCTAAGTCAATTTTGGGTGCACACCGCTGAGCACAGATGTGGCACCGCTAAGCTTCCTGCTTGAGTAGCTTTGACCATGCTGACTGAGACGTGGCTTGGTGCTTGCTCACCTGGTCAGGTGTCTGGTTCACCGCTGAGCACACATGTGGCACAGCTGAGCTACCTGCTTGAGTAGCTTAGGTGATTGCCAAGCTTGTGTCTGACCGTGCCAAGCTTGTGTTGTGACCGTGTCAGGCTTTGTTTGGTGCTAGGTTGAGCGGTCAAGCAGGTCCACTAAGCTGCTTGCTTGAGCAACTTGGTTTGTGCCAGGTTGGGTCTGACTATGCCAGGCTGGTGTCCAGGTTAGCTCAGCGTAGCTTGGTCCACACTAAGCTGCCTACTTGAGCACCTTGAGTTTGACTTCTTTTTCTTCTTGGACCATGAGTCTTTATTTTTTTCTCTTCTTTTCTTCTTTCTAAATCCTACAAAATACATAAAAAATAAATACACACACAAATATACAAGATTGTGATATTTTATACAAAAAATATTGTTTTAAGTTTGTTTTTCTCAATTATGCTTAAGATAAGTGCCATAAATGTGTATGAAATTTAGGTATGTTTGGCACTTATCAAACTCTCCTAACTTAAAACTCTGTTTGTCCTCAAACAAAAGGTAAAGCTTATCCGAATTCAGTTTTGGCTAAGTTTAAAAATGATCAACATGATTTCAAATGTTCACAAGCATGTCAAAAATTGATTTCAATGAGATTTTTCATGATTTGTGAATTTTGACACATAATGCTTCAAACAAGGAATAAATGCTTTTGTTTATAAAAAATGTGTAAAAATTTACCAAATCAAATATTTTTCTAACCAAAAAGTGTTTTTTGCACACAAGTTTAAAATTGGAACTTTTTAGAGGGTAAATGTTTCACTCATTTTTTCAATCATTTGTTTGTAGTAATTTGAACTTGTTCTTTGTCTCACCTATTCTCTTAAATTGCATAAATAATCAAAGATCACTAAGGTCTTTATTTTGGTTGTAATGAGGCTTGGTTTGGATAATGGTTTTTCTGGATATTCAATGCTAAGTTAAAAAGAGAGCATTTTTGAATTTTTTCTCAATGAAGCACTTCACTCTTCTTTTCTCCATTTTTCTTTTTCCAACCTCTTGAACTTTTGAACCTTGGCTTCTATTTTTCTCAATCACTTTTTGTTTTCTTTTTCATTTGTAAAGAGATTGAGTTTTTATTTCTTTTAAGAAGCAAACTCCACCAATTCCCCCCCCCCCCCCCAACTTAATTCTTTCAAACTATTCTTTAAAATTTAATGCTCTCTTTAGAACATTGTTTTTTTCAAAAATCGGTTTCATGGGATAGTTTGAAAAATTATTTCACTTGTTTGGTTCAAAGGGGCTTATCAAAGGATGGTCCTAATTGGGTTTGGAATTTTTGGCCTTTGGTTCAACTAATGAAGGAACATGCCTTGATCATTTATTATCATTTTTCTGCAATTAAGAAATTTAAACACTCAAACAAGTTTAATTAGACAAATCAAATGTTGATTCTCACGCGTGTTTGGCTCACTCCCTCACTTGGTTTGGTTTTAAACTTTTTTGATTTAAAAGATGTTTGCAAAGATCTTGTTACACAAAATTGAATTTTCAATTTGCAAAAATTTCAAGTTATGACATTATATGATGTTTTCACAAAAGTTTAGCATATGTATCATTTTGCTCACTCAAAGCTTAATTCAAAATATGCTTAACATTTTCTAATCATGTGATCATGTTTCAAGAATTTTGTTTAGCCATTTTGATTTCGGTTTTGAAATTTTTTGACTTTTTGAACAAAAGTTTACTTTTTACATATTTAGACAATCTAAACAAAAAAAATTAAATTACATCAACTTCTTGTCCCCACTTTTTAAATGAAGGCTTGTCCTCAAGCCTTAAAAAATTTTGGGACTTACTTGATGTGATTTAAAAATTGCTTTGTTTTCAAAATAAAAATGCTAACAAAAGACAATGATAAAGGAAGTAAATATTTACCAAATACTAGGTTGTCTCCTAGTCAGCGCTCTTTTAATGTTATTAGCTTGACGTCTGACTTTGAACGAGATTATTCTGATTGCTCATTGATGATGGAGCCTGACTCATCACCCAAATAAGGTTTTAATCTCTGTCCATTTACTACCCAAGTTGCTTTCGTCTCGGGATCTGTCAACTCAATTGCTCCATATTCTTTTACTTCTTTGATGACAAATGGTCATGTCCATCTAGTTCTGAATTTTCCTGGAAGTATTTTGAGCCTTGAGTTGAATAGAAGTACTTTTTGTCCTTGATAAAAAAAATTATTTCTGATTCTGGAATCATGGTACTTCTTTGTTTTTACCTTATATAGTCTTGAAGATTCGTATGCTTGGAGCCTCATTTCTTCCAGTTGATGTAATTGATATTGTCTTTTAATATCTACATCCTTCAAATCAAAGTTTAGAAATTTGAGAGCCCAATAGGCCTTATGCTCCAACTAAACTGGTAGATGACAAGCTTTGCCATAAACAAGTTGATATGCAGTTTTGCCTATTGGTGATTTAAATGCAGTTCTATAGGCCGAGAGAGTATCATCCAGTTTTTGTGACCAGTCTTTTCTTGAAGCAGAGACTGTCTTTTCCAAAATTCTTTTTAACTCTATGTTTGATACCTCCGCTTGGCCGTTTGTTTATGAGTGATAAGGTGATACTACCTTGTGTTTAAAATTATAAAATTCTAAGGTTCTTTTTAATTGAGAATTTATGAAATGAGATCCCCCATCACTTATCAATACTCTTCGTGTGCCGAAACGAGTAAAAATATTCTTTTTCAAAAATTTTACCACGGTTTTCGCATCGACTTTGGGTGTTGCTAATGCTTTCACCTATCTGGAAACATAGTCAAGAGCCACCAAGATATATTCATTTGAAAATGATGATGGGAAGGGTCCCATAAAGTCGATGCCCCAACAATCAAAAAATTCTATTTCTATGATATTTTGTAAAGGCATTTCACTTTGTTTTCCAAGTCCCCCAGATCTTTGGCATGCATCACACTTTTGGACATACATTTGGCCATCTTTATAAATTGTTTGCCTAAATAATCCAGATTGGAGTACCTTGGCCGCGGTTCTGTTCCCATTATAATGTCCCCCATAGGACGAATTATGGCAGTGCCATAATATTTTCTAGGCCTCATTCTCATCAACATATTGTCTAATGATATTATCGGTGCCTTCTTTGAACAGGTATGGTTCATCCCAGATGTATTGATTCAGTCTTTTGAGAGAAAATTTCTTTTGCTGATAATTAAAATGTTCCCGAATTATACCTGAGGCTTTGCCATATCAGTAAACCATGGTCTTGTTTGAAGTTGAAATAGCTTTTCATCAGGAAATGTTTATGCTATTTCTTGTTCTCTTAACGCGAATTCTTTATTTACCAATCTTGACAAGTGATCTGCCACTTGGTTTTCTTTGCCACTTTTGTCACGAATTTCTAAGTCAAATTCCTACAAAAGCAAAACCCATCTAATCAACCGTGGCTTAGAGTCGGGTTTTTTTAGAAGATATTTGATTGCGGCATGGTGAGTATAAATAATTATTTATGCCCCAATGAAATAGCTTCTAAATTTTTCCAAGTGGAACGTAAGGTCCATATTCTACAAAATCCCAAATTTTTGTATCAATGGCCTCAATAAAAATCCTCATTCGGATTTTCCAGTAGGCGCACCCCTCGCTACTAAAAACGGAGGGCAATCGATGGATCTGCCATCACCGCTAAACGAATTAGAAGAGCCTATGGTAAAAGTGCCTCAGACCAACGATCTAAGCCGGCTAAACTAGCAAGTGTGTACACAGACTTACTCGATTAGCATAATTTTAAATGATTGAATGCTTCTAAACAAGAATTATCAAAGTTAAAAACAGAATCTTTTAAGAGTAAATTGCACAAGGGCTTAGCTATTTTTGGAAGTCTTTGATGAACCTACGATAGAATCCAACATGTCCAAGAAAGCTTCTGATTCCTTTAATATTTGTTGGAGGAGGCAGCTTTTCGATGACTTCTATCTTAGCTTTATCAACTTCTAATCCTTTGGCTGAAATTTTGTGCCCGAGTACAATTCCTTCAGTGACCATGAAGTGACATTTTTCCAAATTTATAACCAAGTTAGTCTGTTCACATCTTTCCAAAACTGTTTCCAACTTTGTCAACAAAGTTTCAAAGGATTCTTCGAATACAGAAAAATCATCCATGAGGACCTCGATGCATTTCTCCACCAAATCAGCGAAGATAGCCAACATGCATCTTTGAAAACTTGTAGGAGTATTACATAGTCTGAATGGCATTTTTCTGTATGCATCGCACCAAATGGACATGTAAATGCCGTCTTTTCTTGGTCCAATGGATCCACATCAATTTGATTATATCCAAAGTACCCATCCAGGAAACAGTAGAAGGCTTTTCCGGCTAATCTTTCCAGCATTTGATCCATGAAGGGCAAGGGAAAATTATCATTTCTTGTTGCGGCATTAAGTTTGTGGTAGTCGATACAAACTCTCCAACCAGTAACAGCTCTGGTTGGAATCAGTTCATTGTTCTCATTTCGAATTACCGTCATCCCTCCTCTTTTTGGCACCACTTGAACTGGACTTACCCATTTACTATCTGAAATGGGGTAGATTATACCAGCTTCTAACATCTTCACAATTTCTTTCCTCACCACTTCTTTCACTGCTGGATTAAGTCTCCTTTGTGGTTGAGCACAAGGTTTATAATCATCCTCCATTATAATTTTGTGCATGCAATATGATGGACTAATGCCTTTAAGATCTTTTAATGTCCATCCATGTGCTGCTTGATGCTTCTTCAAGACTTGCATTAGTTTTTCTTCCTCCAAATTGGACAACTTACTATTGATGATTACAGGATTGTTGGCCTCTCCATCTAAGAAAGCATACTTTAAATGAGATAGTAATTCCTTCAACTCTAGTTCTGATTCTTTCTCTGCTTGTGCACTTTGTTTTTGATGAGGAAATAATTCATCAGAAAAGTGTTTGATGATTTCTTCCTCCACTTTGTTTTCTTGCATCTCCAAAGATTTGTCAGGTTGAGGGTGTTATGCGCAAATTTCTTCAATAATATCTAATTGCAAACATTTCCCTTTGTCCTTCGGATGATGCATTGTATGGAAAATGTCAAACTCAATTTCATTATCTGCAACTCGAACTAGTAATTTGCCATTTTCCATGTCAATTCCGATTTTTTCTATCCTCATAAAAGGTCTCCCTAATATGAGTGAAATCTCCGTATCTTCGGTAATGTCAATGACAACAAAGTCCACTGGGATAAAAAATTTGTCCACTTTGACCAAAACATCCTCTACAACCCCTTCGGGATATTTGATTGACCTATCTGCTAGTTGCAAGGACATTCATGTAGGCTTTAACTGTATTCCTCCAATTCTTTTCATCAGTGACAACGGCATCAAACTCACACTGGCTCCAAGAGCAACGAGTGCTTTGCCCATGGACACATTTCCAATAGTGATAGGAATGGTCACACTATCTAGGTTTTTTGATTTATGAGGAATGTTTGCTTGAAGAACAACACTACATTTGGCGTTGAGTGAAACAACTTCCTTTTCCTAATAACTTCGTTTTTTGGTCAACGCTTCTTTCATGAACATGGAGTAAATTCGCATTTGCTCCAAGGCTTCAGCAAATGGAACATTGATTTGCAGATTTTTGAATATCTCCATGAACCTTGCGAACTTTTCTTCTTTCTTGGATTTTAATGGAGCTACCGGGTAGGGTATCTTTTTTTGTACTAGTGGGTATTGTTTTTCTTCTTTTCTTACCCCACTAGTTTCCTCTTTTTCTTCGTCTTTTTCATTTTTTTCATTTTTTTATTTTTTATTTTTCTTCTTCTAATCTCTATTTTGGTTTTTCAACTCCACCTTCTACTATCTTCCCACTTCGAGTCGTAATACTTTCACAAAAATCTGATTTGACCAAATGAGTTTCACTTGTGTTCTGTTGATGGTTGATAGTAGTTTGTATGAACTGGTTGAGAATTTTTGCCATTTCGTCATGATAAGTGTGAGTTGTTTGGAAGGCATATACATTCTAGTTGTTTTTACAATCATTACACCAAAAACTTGCTTTGTTGGTTTGTTCCATTTGTTTAGGTAGATCTCGAAGTTTTTGATGGACCGAATTGAGCTTGAGTTGGAATTCTTTGATGAATTGCTCAATTTCTTGTTGTAAATCAACATGCTGGTCCATTTCTGAAAAATGAAATCAAAAGGAACCGTTTTGTCTATTCCCAAAAGAAAAGAGATTAGTAGGTAAAGAAAACATAATTTACATCTTTGTACAAATTCAAACAATTCGTACAAAAAAACAAAAATAAATTTATGCACATTTATTTGATGAATGACATATAAATATGAAATGTTCTATTATTAAAGCAATTCTTTGGCAACGACGCCAATATGTTGAAAGAGTTGTTCAGAGGTTTTCCCCCTCAACAAATTGTCCCCAACAGCGGCGCCAATTTTTTGAAAGAGTTTTCTCTTCGGTGTGTTTTCTTTATTTGGTTAAGTAAGTGAACTCGGTTTTATTCTTTGTTCGACATCTCGGATTTGTTGAAATAAATTCCAATGCCGGTATAATGATGTGAATAAGTTATTCCTTATTTGCCCCATCTCGGCTTTGTTAGAATAAATTCTAACACCGGTACAATGGTATTGAAGCAATCCCCTATTACATAATTATTAAGTACCTTTGAATATCATCTCAGTTTTGTGGAATAAATTCCAACACTGGTTCAATGGTATTCTAATGTAAAAAAGTGATGAATAGTTAGTTGTTAGAAACAAATA
>NC_032028.1:16395717-16412445 GCF_001865875.1 Lupinus angustifolius | reverse complement strand
GCACAAATAATGAGTGAACATATTTTGGTTGTTTTTGATTTGATTTGGTATGCACATAAACACTTAACAAGACATATAAACTAAGTATTAACAAATTCTTGAGGAGACAAGATCATTTTGAATGATGAAAGTATTTCTCAACTTCTTATGTATTTGAACTACTTAGACAAGTTCTTATGTTTTACTTTGATTAACTCCAAACACCAAGGTTTGAAATCCTCCTTTTGTATGTCCTAAAATGGTATAATAATGATCACTTATATTCACTACTAAACAATACTACATCCACAAAGGGACTAGGTTGTCACACCCTAATCTTGGCTACTCTAATATCGAAGTAGTAATGAATATAAGATCTTAAGAAAAGCATGCTTAACTTGGCAAATAAACTAAGTAGTACAACTACTTCTTAGTTTATTTGTTCAGTGTTTGAGACAAGTAATTTTTCATGACTTGAAATCGGGTTTCAGGTGATCAATCTAAAAATAGCATTAAGTACTTCTCAAACAAGTAAAATTAACCAGATCACCAACTTGAATGATTAAAATTCAAATTTAGAATAAAAGAAGAAGAAGAAATACATAATAAACTTTCAAATGAAATTGTTAGGAGCATGAGCCATCCATCCAAGGATTGGATGCTTTAAGTTCCAAATGAGATTACAAAATGGATTTTTGCATCTCATTTGCCTTCTCCTTTCTCCTCTTGAATTATAAACTAAAAACTATAAAACTTACTTCAAAAGAACTTCTATGAACTAAGAAATAAGAAGAGAGAATTGTGTTTCTACTTCAAGGAAAAATTCTTGATTTTTTTGGCATGTGAAAGTTTTTTTGAATGAAGGAAATGCCTTCCTATTTATAGAGTTCCCTGCCACCGCTGAGCTGCTTATTTGCACAACTCAGCAGCTGACCAAACCCTTCAACATGGGTTTGGTCACTTGGTCAAGTAGCATGCTCACGTCCTTAAGCTCGACTCACCAAGGCTAGTTGTGAGATATGGGACTAGCTATGGTGAGCTACTCCTGGAAAGCATATGGTTGGCTATTTGAAGTGAGGTCATACATGACTTCATGGTTTCATGATGGCTAAGTCAATTCTGGGTGCACACCGCTTAGAACACATGTGGCACCGCTAAGCTGCCTGCTTGAGCAACTTTGACCGTGTTGACTGAGACATGGCTTGGTGCTTGCTCACCTGGTCAAGCGTCTGGTTCACCGCTGATCACACATGTGGCACCACTGAGCTGCCTACTTGAGCAGCTTGGGTGTGTGCCAGGCTTGTGTCTGTCTGTGCCAAGCTTGTGTCACCGTGTCAGGCTTTGTCTGGTGCTAGGCTGAGTGGTCAAGCAGGTTCACTAAGCTGCCTGCTTGAGCAACTTGGTCTGTGCCAGGTTCGTTTGACTGAGCCAGGTTGGGTCTGACCGTGCCAGGCTGGTGTCCAGGTCAGCTCAGCGTACCTTGGTCCACGCTAAGTTGCCTTCTTGAGCACCTTGAGTTTGACTTCTTTTTCTTCTTTGACCATGAGTCTTTATTCTCTTTTCTTTTTCTTTCTAAATCCTACAAAACACATTAAAGAGAAATGCAAACACAAATATTAAAGATTGTGATATTTTATCCAAAAAGTATTGTTTTTAAGTTGGTTTTTCTCAATTATGCTTAAGATAAGTGCCATAAAAGTGTATGAAATTTAGGTATGTTTGGCACTTATCAAGTATACACTTGAAAATTTTACGAAAATAAGTCTACTTCCTAAAAGGAAAAAGTTTTCATAATAAATGATCAAACTTTGACATGTGATGATTACCCATGATTTTCGAAGTCTTAAAGAAATCGAATCCAAAGTTATACTCATAAAGAGTATGGTGCATCCATACAACTGTACTGATTTATGCACGGTAGAGTATACGGGAAGACACAACATTGTCAAAGGTGTTGAGAAACCAGAGGGGTACGTTGTCTGTGTAACTTGGTTGAGGGGACACTATGGGTAAAGATTGAGCTGTTATGGGAAGGGATAGCTCCCCTGAGCCGACGGAACCCTTTGCGATAACTGTGGTGACCTCTGACACCCCCTTGAAGTTATCGTGTTTAGGGTCATACATCGACTATCCTTGCCGACCAGAGTGTTTCCAACGCTGCCGAGTGCATTGTATTTTGCCAATGAGTCACCTATGGTGGGTACGGCGTGATATTTATCTTGTCCACTTCCTGAGAACATGGCACTAGTCAATTCGGACCGATGTCGGTACCCTTGTTGTTTTCATTGCATTAAGGCCTACTAGGAGTGTAATTCTCTATGCATTCATCTTGTAATCGATTTCAAGAAAAAGAAAAGAAAAATGACGCATCCATCATGACATCATTGAGCATTGATACGATTGTGATAAACATGTGATTATTGCAGACTTATGTTTAATATTTTTAATACATTTCTATTGTATTAATGTGCATGTGTATATGTAGATACTTACTGTCCAACCCACCCTTACAGGTAGTGATGGATTCCAGGCCTTCCTTCGTGGATCCCCCTTGTGTGATAGAGATATTGCCTCTCCCTCGCGGAGAGGTTGATGTTGGCACGTATTGAGTAGTATTCTAGGGAGACGTGGACGTTCACAACACCCATTCACCGTGGTTTAGAGTACCACTCCCCAACCGCTCTACCATGCCAGCAGTATATGTTCTGCACATTCTAGACGGCTATGAGTTACGACTGATACCTCCTCCTACTCCAGTTAGGTATGTTCCCCCTTCTACTAGTCCTCTTCGTTTTTCTTCTAGTTCCTCCCATCACTTCAGCCATAGGGTTGAGCCATCACGAGGCGTCCTGATACCTTCAATGGGACATCCCACTACGGGACCATCATTTGTCCAGGGGAGTCATCCTCAGACAACTCAGGGGATTTCATTATGTCAATGTTTTCAGTGCCTCTCACCTTCGAGGAGTCACTCAGATTCATCTGCCCCCATAGTGAGGGAAACTCTGGAGTATGCTCCGGGATGTACTTCTCACAGGGTGCACGGACGGAGCCGCACTGATAGGGTTCATGCTCGTGGCCTCGGGAAGAGGGCTCGGTCATCTCCTTCACCAGAGTACTCCCCCTCACCATTCGAGCATACTACTGGCAATGGCATGATATACATTTCTAGTGATGAGGATGAGACAAAGGAGGGTAGTGTAGGAGGGCAGTAGTGTGAGGAGGTGAGATCAATGAGATAGTCGTCTAGGTAAGTATAACATTGTCGTATAGTATTTTGTGGTATAGATAGCAAAGTGTACACGTAGAGATCAGGATGTTTTGTTACTTATATGTATATATTTACTATATTAGTACTGATGTGGATATGTTGGTGATGAACTTATGTATATGATGACTGGTACTATATTTTGGAACCATGTATCTATGAATGTTATTATTGAAACATATTTATACGTAACCTACTTATATTATATTTCGATGAATACTAGAAAAAGAAAAAAAAACAATGTCCTATTTTTAAGATCCGAGGTGTAATTAACCAAGATTGTGGTCGACGTTCTTGTACATAAAATTTTCTTTTGCGCTAGGAAGGGTGTCACATAACCTGTACTTACAAAGAGCACAAATTTGAAACTTCCATAACAGTCTAGCTCAAGGATTTAAGTAATTGATCCATAATAAATTAATGGCTTTGTTGTCTGATTTCCATCTTTTTTACTTGCAAAGCTTTGAGTTATTGAAACGAGTGTCACACCACTATTTTGTGTTTTGTGTTTGGCATCACATTGTTTGGTATGATATTGGTAACCATTAATAACATAGCCAGAAAAGCGTCTTGGAACGATATTTGGTCCTCTTGAAAGCTCCTTAAGCTGGATAGATACATCATCCTTCAAATTGCGTACTTTGAACCATTCAATGAAATCTTCACCTTGACTCTTTGCTTTTCTCCACCTCTTTCTTTTATTTTTTTTGTGATGTCATCTTCATGTTCTGTAAAACATAATTAACAATGTTATAATAAATTTTGAACAACTTGTAGAATATTAAAAAAAAGCTAGAATTAGAGTTATTTACCTAATGAACTGTTCAACTTCATCGCAGTTAAATAAGATATATCAGTGGGCTTGGCTTCTTGTTTTGAAATCTAAAGAATTTATTTTACCATTTTTATTTTCTCCAATAGGATGACCAATGCTAGAAAAAAATTAAGAGTCTCAAGTGTACAAGGGTCACATCTATCAATGTTTTTTGTCATTCTATTAAGCCTTGTCTCCACACCACTATGTAAATATCTTGAACATAGAGTCAAGCATTCTTCAACAAAGTATTCCTCAGCAAAACAACCTTCTGGACGACTTCTGTTACGAACATAACTCTTCAATTTACCTAAATATCTTTCTGGAAAATACATCCACCGAAATTGAACTGCACCTCCCAATCTCAACAAATTCACTAGATGTATAGGCAAATGAACTATCACATCAAAGAAACTAGGAGGTAAAATGGTCTCAAATTGACGAAGTGTTTCTGCAATCTCTAATTGTAAGATATCTAAATCCTTCACATCAATAACATTTTGTCAAAGACAACGAAAAAATGAAAATAGACAAATTATAGTAGGGGCCAACAATGTAGCATGAAATGTGCATTATGACTCTTATAACCAGAAACTTTCCTTTCAGCAATGTTAACAAGTCTTGAAATATTTGATGCACAAGCATATCGTATTTTTGCATCCTTTAGGACAACACAAAAGATAGATTTTTCATTTGGTGTCATAGAGAAACATGCTTTTGCATACATTACTTTTTGACCATCATTTGTCTCCTTCAGTGCAACTTTTTTCTAATACCCATATCTTGTAAGTCAAAACAAGGTTTCAATTGTATTGTTAAATATATTTTTCTCTATGTGCATTACATCAAGGTTGTGTCTTAAAAGACCGTGCTTCCAATATGACAACCCAAAAAAATTGATTTCTTCTTCCATGGACCTTTCTTGGACTTCTTTTGCATCTTTCCAAACATATTATTGAAGTTTTATAACAATGTTAAGATATGCACACCTTCTAACAAATGAGATGGAGGCCTAAATTCTTTTCTCCAAATAAAAGCTTTTGCATTTGATCTATATTCAAGATCCATATGCAAAAAAACACGATGTTTCATATACAACATTTTCGACTATGTGTCAGATAAGCAGAATTAGTTTCATAATTACAACAAGGGCATACGAGTTTCCCTTTTGTACTCCACCCACTCAGCACAACATACGCAGGGAAGTCATTAATAGTCCACATTAGTGCAGCTCTTATCTGAAAAAGTTTGATTTTTTTGAAGCATCATAAGTCTCTACTCCTGACTCCCACAATACTTTTAAATCATCAACTAGTAGTTGGAGGAAGACATCAATGTCATTTCCTGGTGATTTTTGTGCAGGGATTATTAATCATAGAATAGAATACTTAGCCTTCATGGACCACCAAGGGGGAAAATTATATGGTATTAGTACCATAGGCCATGTACTGTGAGACAAATTTATTGATCTAAAAGGATTAAATTCGTCACTAGACAAACCAAGTCTTATGTTGCATGAGTCAATAGCAAAGTCAGTATGACACTTGTCAAAATCTTTCCATGCCTTGCCATCGGCAGGATGTCTTAACTTCCCATCTTTTGAACGCTCTTCTTCGTGCCACCTTAACGAGCTAACTGTCTTGGAACACATAAATAGTCTTTGTAGTCTAGGAATTAGGGGAAAGTATCTTAAAACTTTAGCAGGGACTTTTTGAGCATTCTTGTTTTCATCATTTTCACTATATGATTTTGTATATCGTGAAACACCACATACCTGGCAGTAGCAGTCATTCTTATGATCCTTCAAATACAACATGCACTCATGAGGACATGCATCAATCTTTTCATAATCAAGCCCCAAATCCTTTATCATGCCTCTAGTTTTATAAAATGAATCAAGGATATGCAAATGAGGCATAGCTTCTCTCAAGAGCCCTAGAAAAGAGGTAAATGATGCATTACTCCACCTATGAAGACATTTCAACAAGTACAATCGAATCGTGAATGACAATATAGAGAAATTCTGACAACCTGGATACAACTCTTGTTGTGCTTCTTCAATTAGATTATAGAACTTTTTAGCATCATCATTGAGGCCCTTATTAAGTTCATTGTCTTATGCCACATCTCTAAACATATTATGCAATAATCCTTCAATATCATCAACTGAATCATCATCATCTTTCATGCAACCATCAAGATCCATGTCTTTTAGAACGTCACCAGGATGAACCCATACATCACATCCCTTTGCAAACCCATACACTATTAATGGTCATACACTATAGTCTTGGCTTCCCAGCAAATATTGTGACATTTAGCACAAGGACACAAAATTTCTCCTCCTTGAGGTTTTCCATTGGTGTAAGCATAGTTCAGAAAAAACTCAACACCATTAATGTACTCGACAATTTAATGCATTCTTTGTCCATCACAATAACTAGAATTTTGGAAAATAAAAATAATTAAATTGGTCATTTATGCCAATTGAAATTATGCATAAGGTGTTAATCTCTAAAGGCTCTAGTACATCACAAAATAAGTACAATATTAAAATATTCGTTCAACTTTTACTTTCCATATAAATCTTAAAAAATATACAAAGGAAAAAAGAAGAAGGAAAAGAGACATTTGAAAATATAAGTAAAGTAACTTCAAGTCGTATTTCATAAAGGTGTGAGACTACAACAAAATTTATTAATTCTTCTTAATTGAAAATTTTCCTACCATTTCATTATTTTCAAATTATAATACTATGGCATTGTTTATATACGATAGCTTATTATTCAAGCATTTAGCCTATTACATTGCATTACTTTCATAATATAACCCTATCCCATTTTTCCTTTTAGGTTTATCATATTACTCAAACATGCAGGCTACATTATGTTATGAAAAATGACAATCCTATATAATATTCCATTTACGACCCATGATTTAATAATCAGATGCTGCTGTCGCAAGCATCTATCAAATCTCATAACTATTTATTTATTAAGATTTTGTGTATGTAACTAATAAAAACATATGATATATATAATATGATAACTGATATGTGATATATATATATATATATATATATATATATATATATATATATATATATATATATATATATATATATATATATATATATATATATAATATAATATAATATAATATAATATGATAACTGATATGACATATTGAAACATCTTCCACTGTTATATTTCTAAGTGTTCAACTAGGCTTTGTAACATGATCCCAAATGGAAGGAGAAAAGGACGCAACTTGTCTATAGATGGATCACTATTAAAACCATATGTTAAAAAATGGGACAAAGGTTCATTCAATTCTCTAGACACTGCATTGTCCTCATTCCTTAGAAGAAGAAAGATCGAAAATAGGGAAAGATAAATTGAACTTCGGCGTTTGCTTGGTTTTTGGTTAATAATTATGTCTCTTAAGTGGGATTGAAGCAACCCCACTTTACTAATGCAAGATTGTATATAGTATATACTATATTCGAATATTTGGCTCAAAATTTTTAGTATCTTTTTCTACATGTTAGAGTTTATCTATTGTATTCTAGTGCATAGGCAGGGTAAAGAATATGGATATCTACAAATAACCCTAGAAATATATACTGCAAAGAAGATATTTGCTACTAACCTTGGTATGGTTTTGATGAAGACACCAACATCACCAAAAAGAAGAAAAGGAAGAATACTTATGAAGACAAAGAAGACAAAGCTTCAAGACAAATTAGTCTAAGTCTAAATAGGTACTTCTATCATATACTCTCGAATATCCAATAGTAGTAATACTCAAACTACTTTTTAAGAAAATTGAAACACTTCAAGTATAAACAAAACAATTTTCAAAAATAGTGTGTAACAGGTTACTATATCTAAGTAACAATTACATAAGTGAGAAAACCAGTTACCCAAGTAACTGGGTAATCGATTATTGTATGTGAGTAACACATTACCCAGTTTTAGCAAAGTTGAGTAATCAATTACTCAAGGCTGTAATCGATTACTCTAATTAAATTTAAATGCTCAGTTGCACAGCGTGTTTGAGTAATCGATTACTCAAGGTTGTAATCGATTACTGAGAGTTGTTGCGTTAGTCTTCAGATTTCAAAATGAATGGTTTTCATCCCAAACGAAATGGTTTCATTCCAATCAATTCCTACCCTTTCCAAGAGGTGTTATGGATGGTTGGAAAGCCTATTTAAAGGCATTGAAACTCAGAATCAAATGAAGAACTCTTATACAAACTTTCAAACATAATTTTGAAAATTCTTTGAAATATTTTCTACACTTTTTGCAACTTGTTCTTAAACTTTCAAAGTGAATTTTCTGACTTGCTTGAAATATATTGGTTCAAAGTTTTACAAACATATAAGAGCATTATTACTTAGTATGTGAAGAGTTATTGGATTTCAATTGATATTACATTGAAAACTTGTAAAGGCAATCCTGCAATTATTGTAAATTCTTCATTGACATTGCATAAATCTTTCTTTCACAAGGGTAACTATTATGCTCTTGTTATAGTAGACGATTTTTTGAGATATACTTGGACTCTATTCTTAGTTCATAAGGCATTCAAAGTCTTTAACATTTATGCTAAAAGAGTTCAAAATGAAATATCACTAAAAATCGCTGCTATAAGAAGTGATCATGGGGGAGAATTGCAAAACTCTTCTTTGAAGAATTATGTGATGATCTTGGCATCAATCACAATTTTTCTGCTCCTTGAACACCACAACAAGATGGTGTTGTAGAGAGAAAGAATCTATCTGTAGAAGAAATGGCTCGTACAATATTGAATGAAATTAACCTCCCAAAATATTTCTGGGCTGATATAGTAAGTATTGTATGTTATGTTTCAAACCGAGTTCTTATAAGACCAATTCTTAAGAAAACCCCCCATGAACTCTTTAAAGGTAGAAAACCAAACATTTATCATTTGCATGTATTTGGTTATAAAGGCTTTGTTTTAAATAATGGTAAAGATAACTTAGGCAAGTTTGATGCAAAAGCTGATGAAGGTATCTTCCCAGGCTACTCTATTATGAGTAAAGCTTATAGAATTTTTAATTAAAGAACTATAGTCATGGAAGAATCTATTCATGTATCTTTTGATGAAACCAATCATGTGATAAAAGGATGGGTTAACTCTTGATGAAGAGGACTTGCCAAGTTCTCCATCTAATGAAAAGTCTACTATTGATTCTACAACTAAATCTGAGCATTTGAAAATGGATGATAATCTATCCTTTCGAGAAGAGCATATTCACTCTGATTTATCAAAAGCATGGAGAACTCATCGAGATTATCCTATTGACAACATCATCGGTGATATTAGCAAGGGTATTACTACCCGTTTAATGCTAGAATATGCGTGTCTTAACATGACCTTCGTCTCTCAAATAGAACCCTCCAAGATTGATGATGCAATCGAGGATGGACACTGGATTCTTGAAATGCAAGAAGAATTAAACTAGTTTGAGAGAAATGAAGTTTGGTAACATGTTCCTAGACCTAAAAATAGGAATGTTGTAGGAACTCGTTGGGTATTTGGTAATAAATCTGATGAAAATAATATTATTGTTAGAAATAAAGCTAGACTAGTAGCCCAAGGATACAATCAGGAAGAAGGTATAGAGTTTGATGAAACCTTCACTCCGGTTGCTACACTTGAAACTATTAGGCTATTACTTGCATATGCCTATTCCTAAAACTTTCAGCTACATCAAATGGACGTAAAGAGTGATTTTCTCAATGGATATATTCCAGAAGAAGTGTTTGTAGAACAACCTCCTGGTTTTGAAGATTACAAACATCCTTCTAATTTTTCATGGCTTTTGGACCAAATTTGTTGTTGATGTTTGTTGTTTGCTGAACAAATATGGAAACATCTTTTATTTTATGCTATTCATTGCTATGATTGATTTATATCTTATATATGAATATGTATGTTGTATATATATACTATGCTGGAAACTCTTGGCTTTTCTTATTTATGATGAAGTCAAAAGGGGGAGAAAAGTTGGGAGAAGTGTATTTTCTGTCAAATTTCTTTCAGGGACATAACTCGAAATGAAAGGGGGAGCATACTCACGTCATCTCAACATATCTCACAATATGCTGCTCTCATAAAACTACGCTGTTAAAGAAGATATTGGTTTGTCATCATCAAAAAGGGGGAGATTGTGAAGAAGATCTTTACTCCTGACCTTGGCAAGATTTTGATGAAGACGCCAACATCCCTAAAAAGAAGAAAAGGAAGAATACTTATGAAGATAAAGAAGACAAAGCTTGAAGGAAAATTAGTCTAAGTCTAAATAGGTACTTCTATCCTATACTCTCGAATATACAATAGAGTAATGCTTAAACTATTTTTTAAGAAAATTGAAACACTTCAAGTATAAACAAAACAATTTTCAAAAATAGTGTGTAACAGGTTACTGTATCTAAGTAACATGTTACATAAGTGAGAAAACTAGTTTCTCAACAAAAACTGTGCAAGGTAATCGATTATTGTATATGAGTAACATATTACCCAGTTTTAGCAAAGTTGAGTAATCGATTACTCAAGGTTGTAATCGATTACTATAATTAAATTTTAAATGCCCAGTTGGACAGCGTGTTTGAGTAATCGATTACTCAAGGCTGTAATCAATTACTGAGAGTTGTTGCATCAATTTTCAGATTTCAAAATGAATGGTTTTCATCCCAAACGAAATGGTTTCATTCCAACCAATTCCCACCCTTTCAAAGAGGTATTATGGATGGTTGGAAATCCTATTTAAAGGCATTGAAACTCTGAAGCAAATGAATAACTCTTACACAAACTTTCAAACATAATTCTGAAAATTCTTTGAAATATATTTTGCACTTTTTGCAACTTGTTCTTAAACTTTCAAAGTGAATTTTCTGAGGCTTGAAGTAAAGTGTTTCAAAGTTTTACAAACCTATAAGAGCATTATTACTTAGTATACAAAGAGTTATCGGATTGCAAGTGATATTACATTCAAAACTTGTAAAGGAAATCCTGCCATTGTTGTAAATTCTTCATGGACATTGCATAAATCTTTCTTTCACAAGGGTGTGATAAGAAAAGGGATAGAGTCACTAGGAAAAGGTGTTTTTAAAGAGTGACATAAGTATTAGTGAGTGTATAAGGAACATAGAGGTCTCGGGGTAAGATATTGTAATTAAAACTCATAATATTTAGTGAAGAAATCTCTTTAGCTGTAAGAGTACTGGATGTAGCCTTCAGTGACAAGAACGTGAACCCATATAAAATCTCGGTATACTCTCTTGTCCTTTATCTCATGATTTTTTTACTTGTTAATTTTCTACATAATTTCTCCAATGCACTTAACTCTTGATTTTGTAGAAAAAGTGGTCATAATATTAAGTCAACTAATTCACCCCCCTCTTAGTTGCAATCTTAGTCTTACATATACAATTATAAATATTCATATAAAAATGATTACCCTTTGTCAAATTGATTTATTCTATTTACATGCAAGTATGAAGTTGTGACTAAAAATTGGTGTGGCTTGGTTGATTCATTAGGTCCTAGTGATTAGTTCTTTGCATCTTGTAGGTGACATACTTAAATTACTGAAGAAGTGACTCATTGGACAAATTTGAAGTTTCTTTGAAGATCAATGTGTACTCTAATTTCTAAACACATGAAGTGGTAGTGTTTATGACCTTACTGCAAGTGAGCTTTCTCTAGCACTAAAAGTTCATTGCAATTCCCCGTGCTATATTATACTAAACTTACTTTGTTATATACTAAACATTATTACACGGTCATTATATCATCAATCATTTATAGTCTATCATACTTTTATTTATAGGTAATACAATTAAAATGTGAATAATTCATTATAGTATAAATATTTACACAGGTGATACATAGATATTACACTATTATATCCTATCTATTATATCCCACTCACATGTCTATGTGTTGTCTTAATTTTTCACCTTTGTCCTCTGCCTCTCTCTCTCTGTATATCTTTGTTTTCTATTCATTTGGATTTTCTAGGACTAACGTTGTCTTTTAGGTAATGTAATGTTATTTATGCATTTTTAAGGTTCTTTCTTTTACTTTGAACTTTTTTAGAAGAATGGAGGCTTTTCTGTATCTGCTAGTTTTCTTGGTTCTGTATGGTTATTCTATGAGTAAAGAGTGTATAAACATTCCAACTCAATCAAACACATTCATATATGAGTTGTTAACATCAAATACTAAAACATGGAAGCAAAGAGGTAATGCCTCATTACCAAACACGATTTCAAACCATGGTTAGCAATATTCATAAGCATTTCACGAAATAGTGCAAGTAGAACCAGTATACATATGAAAATGTGTCACTCATAAATGGAAAAACATAATTTAAAAGAAATTTGTAGAACCATACAACTTGCAAAGTATGAAAAATGCACACGCCAGAATCCATAAAAAGAGAAGAACCAAATAATGTTGAACGAAAAAAAGGATACCTTACTACAATATGGATCTAATTTAAAGAGCGCTCAAAGGAAGTGAAAATCCACAATAGCAGTGAAAGAAAAACCTCAATGGTGAAATAGAAGAAGAAATTGTGAGTTTTGTCACAGAAACCTCAATAATGTTGTGATTTTTGGTTCGTCAATCATAGAAGAAATCAGAATTTAGGGTTTCTGGTTCGTCCATCATATAGTAAAGGAAGTTTGGAGGTTTTGGGTGTGAAAGAGATGAGATGACCGTGAAATGAGGATATGAAGTTTTAAGAAAGAGATGAGATGAGCATCAAAGGAGGAGATGAAGTGTTAAGAAAGGAGGAGAAGAAGTTTTTTGAAGTTAAGGGTTTGGAGATGAGTGTGTTTTCTCAGTTATGTTAGGGAGTGTGCGATAGAGAATGGGGTTGTGCAAATAATAAATTAATTAACAAGACGATAGAGAATAGTTTTTCTAAATCTCATACAACAATGCTACAAATAGTGTGGCCTAATATAAACGAGAACGATTTTGAAAACCCCCCTCTACAAGAATGATTTAAAAACGTTGTATTATATAAATATAAAAAATTGATAAATAGGACAACACTATTAAAAACCATGGCCAAATATACTTTAAGACCAAGATTTTAGAACCATAGAGAATGAAAGTGTTGCCATAGGTCAAAAATGTAGTAGTGAATGATATGATTCTTTCACATAATGGAATCTTTGTCCAATTTTATTCATATGAAATTAGTTTGAATAGAATTGGAAATTTAGGCTAGGAGTTATGGGTTGATCATCAAGTGATGTCCCACCATGACTTTTAACTATAAAGCATCAAGACATTACTTTAGTGTAGAGAGTCTAACTCTCAGATAGATAAAAGAAAACAAGCAATCTTGGTCAATTTGGAAATCTAATGGAATAAGACAAAACTTCGGTATTTTATGGTTTTCAGTTTAGGGTTTGGAGGACATATGGTTGAAGGCAACTTAACAGATCACCATAACGTCATACAAGACTAGCCCATGATAGAATATGTTTTGGGAAAACAAGCATAACTCTCATATGCCATAATGGATTTGAGAGAACTTTATCAATTTGGAAAGATTGTTTAATAAGGAAAATGATATACATTGATAAGCTCTAAGATGATGACTGGAATTTACATGATTTAAGATTGTAAATGGATTCCTCCTACCTTAACTTAGTCAGAGCACGCCTTGCATGCAAGAAAATGGAACAAAATGAGTTGTCACCACTCTAGGAATTTGTTGCCCATGGCAATGGAGGAGGAAGGAGATGGCTGAGTTGTTTTGACTCAAAATGAGCCCTTTTTACTTCCACTCAGTCATAGCTCTATTTATAATAGTGGGGAGGGCGTTTATGGATGGGCTTGGCCGAAATTCTGGTCCAATTTAGGATTAATCAAGGGTTAATGACCCTTAATTACTTGGAAAGTAATTACTTGGTTCCTAAGTTACTATCATGTACGGTTGATACTTTATGTGTTACATAGATGGGTTTCTTGAATTATAAGATACCTTAGGACAATGTTAAACATTGTCTAGATGATTATAGATGATAGTCTATACACTCAGAGGATTAACCGAAGACGCTACAGGTACTCACATGCAATGTTGTCAACAAGATCATTGACAATTTTCTAGACATTGTCTAGGTTAAATTTTAAAAATCAAAACTCGAATAATGACTCTATAAGTCGTTAAAAAATCAATTCAAATAACATAGTATTAGATTGTACTAATCCTAAGGATCCTTGGGCCATTTCAGACGAGGTCCTGCGATGATAGATCTACCCAACAACGTGTAAATCCCAAAATGTGCAAAACTTTCAACTAAGTTTCTAATTCACTTATTTTCCATGAAGACTCCATGATATAACTCTAATATATGTTAGGAACTAAATCATTAACTTTCCTAATGAAGTTCCATGATTCACAACTCATTGGTTAGCTCCTCTCACTATTGATCTATAACTCAAGTAAGTCAACTTCTTACTCACGTAATCCTTTGTACATGACAAAAGGATTTTACATAACTTACTATTATTTGAAAGAATGATATATACTTATATATATGTATACACTTATACATAAGCAAAGAGCTCAAATTTGGGATATTACATCATATCCTATAATTTCCTACGATATATTATCTAATCATATCGTATCATATCATATCATTGTTGAAAGAGTTTTATCTACTGGTTATTGAGGCAAGTTTCTGATTGATTTATTTAATGACAGGTCGATTCTTTGCTCGCCATCTCGACTTTGTTAGAATAAATTCAAACGCTGGTATAATGGTTTCAAGAATGTTACTTTAATAAAAAAAACTTAGCTTTATTGAATTATTAACAATTTCATACCATCTCGGCTTTGTTGGAATAAATTCCAACGCCGATTTTATGGTATGAATTTAGCAAATTAATACAAGTAATAATGAGTGATATTTATTTTCCATTTTCCTTTATTAACCGAACTACTTCCTTATGGAAGGTTGGTAAAGAATAAATAAATAAAGCAATAAATAAATGTTAGTTGTAGAATTTAAATGACAGAAAGTAAATTTTAGTTGAGGAAAATAAATGACAAAAAGTAAAAGGTAGTAGTTAGATCACTCATTATAACTATGTATTTTTCCTTTTCACAAAGATACAATTTATGAGTTAAATTGGACTTTGATTCAAGGTTTCTTTCCTTCTCAACAAATAAAATTTATAACTTAACACTTTACTATTTTACATTTGTATCTCTTTCAAGATTCAATTGTAGTATAGTATAGGGTTATGTCGAACCACAATGAATTGCCTAATAGAACATTATTATAAACATGTTTATATCACTAATAAAGTTTGAACATATTTTTGGTTTGATTTTCTTTATGAAATTTTAACAAGTAAATAAATAAACATTAACAACTAATAAGCACAAATTCTTGAGGAGAGAATTGGTTTGGAATATGGAATTATTTCTAGACTCAGTTGATTTTGAAAACATTACAAGTTATGTGTTATAATTTTGGTTGATTCCACACATCATTTCTAAATCTGTCATCTAGTGTCCTAGAATGATAAGATGATTTTCAAACTTTATGTAATGCACTAAATAATAGTTAAGTACCACTCGTCGGAGTAGGTTGTCACACCCTACTTCAGGCTCCATTAACTTTATTTAGTCGTGAACATAAGTTTCTTAAAATAGATGCTTGATGTGGCAAGTGGACTAAGGTGCATGTTATACTTTTTAGTTAACCTGCTTGAGCAGCTTTGACCGTGCTAATGGTGAGGTGGCTTGGTGCTTGCTATCTAGTTAGGTGTGTGGTTCCAAGTTGGGCGATCAAGGTGCTCTGCTAAGCTGCATGCTTGAGCAGGTTGGATTGTGCCAAGCATGTGTTCTGACCGTGCCAGGTTGAGTTTGACCATGCCAAGTGGGTGTCTAGGTTAGCTTGGCGTTGGTTTGGTCCAAGCAAAGCTGCTTAGTGAGTAGCTTCATGTTGACTCCATTCTTTTCACATAGGCCAAATTTTGTTGAGTCATGCTTAAGGCTAAGGACATAGCTTGCCACGTCAAGCTTAAGCATGTCATGTGTGGATCATTTTGGCCTATTTTGTGCATTTTGCTTTGCACTTGATTAATTCTTCTCTTTTCCACCTAAATCCTACATAATATAATATAAAGAAATACACAACGCATATATACAAGATTGTGATATTTTACCCAAAAAAATGCTGAATTAAGTTGGTTTTCTCTATTTTGCCAAGGATAAGTGCCATAAAAATTGTATGCAATGGCACTTATCAATCATATCATATCATATCTCATCCCATATTTTCCTATCCAATAATATCCTATCCTTTCCTATCCAATTCTATCCTATCATATCATATCCTATCATGTCCCATCTTGTCTTGTCACATCTTGTCAAGTCCTGAACTCTCCTATCCTATCATGTCATGTACAATACTATAATTTCTTAACCTATCCTATCCAATCCTACCAAATCCTATCATATCCTATCCTACCCTACCCTATCCTAACCTATCCTACCCTAACCTATCCTACCCTATCCTATCCTACCCTATCCTATCCTATCCTATCCTATCCTATCCTATCCTATCCTATCCTATCCTATCCTATCCTATCCTCT
>NC_032028.1:16393245-16395617 GCF_001865875.1 Lupinus angustifolius | reverse complement strand
TTATCCTATCCTATCCTATCCTATCCTAGCCTATCCTATCCTATCCTATCCTATCCTATGCAATCATATCGTATGTAATCCTATCTGACATATCCTATCCTATGCTATCTTTTCCTACCCTAGCCTATCCTACCCTAACCTATCCTATCTTATCTAATTAGATCATATCCTATCCTATCCTATCCTATCCTATCCTATCCTATCCTATCCTATCCTATCCTATCCTATCATATCCTATCCTATCCTATCATATTCTATCCAATCCTATCCTATCCTATCCTATCCTATCATTTACTATCTTGTCTTGTTCTATCCTGTCCTATCCAATCCTACCTATCCTAGCTTATACTATCCAATCATTTCCTATCCTTTCCTATCATATTATTTCCTATCCTAACCTATCCCATCCAATCTCATCCTATCCTACCCTATCCTATCATATCCTATCCTATCCTATCCTAAGAATTATGATTTGGATTAGGATTAGGATTAGGATGTGGATGAGGATGAGGTTTAGGATGAGGATGAGGATGAGGATTAGGATTAGGTTTAGGATTATCATTAGGATTAGAATTAAGATTACGATTTGGATTAGGATTAGGATTAGGGTAAGGATTAGGATGAGGATCAGGATGATGATTAGGATGAGGATCAGGATGATGATTAGGATTAAGGTTAGGATTAGGATTAGGATTTGCATTACGATTAGGATTAAGATTAGCATTAGGATTAGGATTTACATTATGATTAGGATTAGGATTAGGATTAGGATGAGGATGAGGATTAGGATAAGGATTAGGATTAGGATTAGGATTAGGCTTAGGCTTAGGATTAGGATTAGTATTAGGATTAGGATTAGTATTAGGATTAAGATTAGGGTTCGGATTAGGATTAGGATGATGATAAGGTTGAGGATGAGGATTAGGATTTGGATTATAATTAGGCTTAGGATTAGCATTAGAATTAGTATCAGGATTAGGATTAGGATTTGGATTTGGATGAGTATTAGGATTAGGATTAGGATTATGATTAGGTTTAGCATTAGGATTAGGATTAGGATAAAGTTTAAGATTAGGATTAGGATTAGGATTAAGATTTCGATTAGGAATAGGATTAGTATTTGGATGAGGATGAGGATGCAGATTAGGATGCAGATAAGTATTAGGATTAGGATGCGATTAGGATTAGGATTTGGATTAGGATTAGGATTAGGGTTAGGATTAGGATTCAGGTTAGTATTAGGTTTCGAATTAGAATTTGGATTAAGATTTGGATTAGGATTAGGGTTAGGACATGGATGAGGAATTGGATTAGGATTAGGATTAGGATTAGGATTAGGATTAGGATTAGGATTAGGATTAGGATTAAGATTTCGATTAGGATTAGGATTAGTATTTGGATGAGGATGAGGATGAGGATGAGGATGCCGATTAGGATGCGGATAAGTATTAGGATTAGGATCCGGATTGCGATTAGGATTTGGATTAGGATTAGGATTAGGGTTAGGGTTAGGATTAGGATTAGGATTAAGGTTAGTATTAGGTTTCGAATTAGGATGTGGATTAAGATTAGGATTAGCGTATGAATGAGGATGAGGATGAGGATTAGGATTAGGATTAGGATTAGGGTTAAGATTAGGATTAAGGCTAGGATTAGATTTTATGTTAGGATTAGGATTATGATTAGGATTAGGACAAGGATGAGGATTAGGACGTGGATGAGGAGGAGGATTAGGATTAGGATTAGGATTAGGGTTAGGATGTGGATTAGGATTAAGATTAGGATTAGGATTAGTATTATGGTTAGGACGTGGATGAGGAATAGGATTAGGATAAGGATTAGAGTTAGGACTACGATTAGGATTAGGATTAGGATTAGGATTAGGATTAGGATTTGGATTAGGATTAGGATTAGGATTAGGATTAAGATTAGGATTAGGTTTAAGATTAGGACTAGGATAAGGATTAAGATTTCGATTAGAATTAGGATTAGTATTTGGATGAGGATGAGGATGAGGATGCAGATTAGGATGCGGATAAGTATTAGGATTAGGATTAGGGTTAGGATTAGGATTAAGGTTAGTATTAGGTTTCGAATTAGGATTTGGATTAATATTAGGATTAGCATATGAATGAGGATGAGGATGAGGATGAGGATGAGGATTAGGATTAGGGTTAAGATTAGGATTAGTGCTAGGATTAGATTTTGGGTTAGGATTACGATTATGATTAGGATTAGGACAAGGATGAGGATTAGGATTAGGACGAGGATGAGGAGGAGGATTAGGATTAGGATTAGGATTTGGATTACGATTAGGATTAGGATGAGGATGAGGATGAGGGTGAGAATGAGGATTAGGATTAGGATTAGGA
>NC_032028.1:16390184-16393145 GCF_001865875.1 Lupinus angustifolius | reverse complement strand
ATGACGATGAGGATGAGGATGAGGATGAGGATGAGGATGAGGATGAGGATGAGGATGAGGATGAGGATTAGGATTAGTATTAGGATTAGGATTAGGATTAGAATTAGTATTAGGATTAGGATTATGATTAGGATTAGCATTAGAATTACGTTTAGCATTTGGATTAGGATTAGGATTAGGATTAGGATTAGGATTAGGATTACGATTACGATTAGCATTAGGATTAGGATTAGGGTTAGGATTAGGATTAAGATTACGGTTAGTATTAGGTTTCGAATTAGGATTTGGATTAAGATTAGTATTAGGATGTGAATGAGGATGAGGATTAGGATGAGGATTAGGATTAGGATTAGGATTAGGGTTAAGATTAGGATAAGGTTTAGGATTAGATTTAGGGCTAGGATTAGGATTATGATTAGGATTACGACAAGGATAAGAATTAGGATTTGGATTAGGATTAGGATTAGGGTTAGGACGTGGAAGAGGAATAGGATTAGGATTAGGATTAGGATTAGGATTAAGATTTCGATTAGGATTAGGATTTGGATGAGGATGAGGATGCAGATTAGGATTTGGATAAGAAATGGGTTTTGGATTATGATTAGGATTAGGATGAGGATGCGGATGACGATGAGGATGAGAATGAGGATAAGGATTAGGATTAGGATGATGATTTGGATGAGGATGAGGATGAGGACGAGGATGAGGATGAAAATTAGGATTAGGATGAGGATTACGATTAGAGTTAGGGTTAGGATTTGGAATAGGATGAGGATGAGCATGAGGATCAGGATGAGCACGAGGGTGAAGTTGAGGATGAGGATGATAATGAGGATGAGGATGAGGATGTGAATGAGGATCGGGATGAGGATGATGATGAGGATGAGGTCGAGTATGAGGATTAGGGTTAGGATTAGGAAGAGGGTGAGGATGAGCATAAGGATGAGGATAAGCATGAGCATAAGGGCGATGATGTGGATGACGATAAGGATGAGGATGAGGATGAGGATGAGGATGAGGATGAGGATGAGGATGAGGATGAGTATGAGGATGAGGATGACGATGATGATGAGGATTAGGATTAGGATGAGGATTAGGATGAGGATGAGGATTAGGATTAGGATGAGGATTAGGATTATGATTAGGATTTGCATTAGGATTATGATTAGGATGAGGATGAGGATGAGCACAAGGATTAGGATTAGGATTAGGATTAGGATTAGGATTAACATTAGGATTAGGATTAGGATTAGGATAAGGATGAGGTTGAGGATGAGGATTGGGATTAGGATTAAGGTTAGTATTAGGATGAGGATTAGAATTAGGATTATGAATAGGATTATTACTAGAATTTGGATGAGGATTAAGATTAGGATGGGGAAGAAAAATAGGAGTAGGATTAGGATTAGAATGAGGATGAGGATGAGGATGAGGATGAGGATGAGGATGCGGATTAGGATTAGGATTAGGATCAGGATTAGGATTAGGATTAAGATTCGGGTTAGGATGAGGATCACGATGAGGATGAGGATTAGGATTTGCATTAGGATGAGGATGAGGATTAGGAGTAGGAATAGGATTAGGATGGGGATGAGTAGAAGGATGAGGATGAGGTAGAGGATGACGATCACGATGAGGATGTGGATGAGGATGATGATGAGGATGAGGATGATGATGAGGATGAGGATTAGGACGAGGATGAGGATGATGATGAGCATGAGTATGATGATGAGGATGAGGATGAGGATCCAGAGGAGGATGAGGATGACGATTAGGGTTAGGGTTAGGGTTAGGATTAGGATTAGGATTAGGATGAGGATGAGGATGAGGATGATGATGTAGAGGAAGATGAGGATGAGGATTAGGATTAGGGTTAGGGTTAGGATTAGGAATAGGATGAGGATGAGACTGAGGATGAGCATGAGCATGAGGGTGAAGATGAGGATGAGGATGACAATGAGGATGAGGATGAGGTTGTGAATGAAGATTAGGATGAGGAAGATGATGATGATGAGGTTGAGTACGAGGATTAGGGTTAGGATTAGGATTAGGATTAGGGATAAGATTAGGATCAAGAAGAGGATGAGCATGAGCATAGAGATGAGGATGTGGATGAGGACAAGGATGAGGATGAGGATGAGGATTAGGATTAGGATTAGGATTAGGGTTAGGATTAGGGTTAGTATTAGGATGAGTATGAGGGTGAGGGTGAGGATGAGGATGTGGATGAGGATGAGTATGAGGATGAGGTTATGGACGAGGACAAGGACAAGAATGAGAATGAGGGTTAGGATGAGAAAGACGAATAGGATTAGGATTATGACTAGGGTTTGGATTAGTTTCAGGATGAAGATGAGGATGAGGATGAGGATTAGGATTAGGATTATGATTTGGATTAGGATTATGATTAGGATGAGGATGAGGATAAGGATGAGGGTGAGCACAAGGATAAGGATTAGGATTAGGATTAGGATTACGATTAGGATTAGAATTAGGCTTAGGAATAGGAAGAGTATTTGAATTAGGATGAGGTTCAGGATGAGGATTGGAAGTAGGATTAAGGTTAGGATTAGCATGAGGATTGGAATTAGGAATAGGACTAGGATTAGGAATAGGATTATAACTAGGATTAGGATGAGGATTAGGATGAAGATGAAGATTAGGAGTCGGATTAGGATGAGGATGAGGATGGGGATGAGGATGAGGATTAGGTTGAGGATGAGGTTGAGGATGAGTATGAGGATGAGGATGAGGATTAGGATTTGGATTGGGATGAGGATGATGAGGATGAGGATCAAGATTAGAATTAGGATTGGGATTAGGATTAGGATTAGGATTTGGATGAGGATGAGGATGCAGATTAGGATTTGGATAAGCAACAGGATTAGGATTATGATTAGGATTAGCATTAGGATTAGGATGAGGATGTGGATGACGATGACGATGACGATGGGGATGAGA
>NC_032028.1:16385945-16387584 GCF_001865875.1 Lupinus angustifolius | reverse complement strand
AGGGTTAGGATTAGGATGAGGATGAGGATGAGGATGAGGATGAGGATGAGTATGAGGGCGACAATGAGGATGAGGATGAGTATGAGGGTGAGGATGAGGATGAGGATGTGGATGAGGATGAGGTTGAGGATATGGAGGAGGACGAGGACGATAATTAGAATGAGGATTAGCATAAGAATAACGAATAGGATTAGGATTAGGATTAGCATTAGGATTAGGATTAGGATTGTGATTAGGGTTAGGATTAGTTTGAGGATGAAGATGAGGATGAGTTTTATCATTAGGATTAGGATTAGGATTTGGATGAGGATGAGGATGCAGATTAGGATTTGGATAAGCAATACGATTAGGATTATGATTAGGATTAGCATTAGGATTAGGATGTGAATGCGGATAACGATGAGGATGAGGAGGAGAATGAGGATTAGGATTAGGATTATGATTTGGATGAGGATGAGGATGAGGATGAGGATGTAGAGGAGGATGAGGATGAGGATTAGGATTAGGGTTAGGGTTAGGATTAGGAATAGGATGAGGATGAGCATGAGGACGAGGATGAGCGTGAGGGTGAAGATGAGGATGAGGATGACAATGAGGATGAGGATGAGGATGATGATGAGGTTGAGTACGATTATTAGGATTAGGATTAGCATTAGGGTTAAGATTAGGATTAGGAAGAGGATGATCATGAGTATAAAGATGAGGATGTGGAGGAGGACGAGGAAGATGAGGATGAGGATGATGATGAGGTTGAGTACGATTCTTAGGATTAGGATTAGCATTAGGGTTAAGATTAGGATTAGGAAGAGGATGATCATGAGTATAAAGATGAGGATGTGGAGGAGGACGAGGAAGATGAGGATGAGGATGATGATGAGGTTGAGTACGATTCTTAGGATTAGGATTAGCATTAGGGTTAAGATTAGGATTAGGAAGAGGATGATCATGAGTATAAAGATGAGGATGTGGAGGAGGACGAGGAAGATGAGGATGAGGATGATGATGAGGTTGAGTACGATTCTTAGGATTAGGATTAGCATTAGGGTTAAGATTAGGATTAGGAAGAGGATGATCATGAGTATAAAGATGAGGATGTGGAGGAGGACGAGGAAGATGAGGATGAGGATGATGATGAGGTTGAGTACGATTCTTAGGATTAGGATTAGCATTAGGGTTAAGATTAGGATTAGGAAGAGGATGATCATGAGTATAAAGATGAGGATGTGGAGGAGGACGAGGAAGATGAGGATGAGGATGATGATGAGGTTGAGTACGATTCTTAGGATTAGGATTAGCATTAGGGTTAAGATTAGGATTAGGAAGAGGATGATCATGAGTAGGAGGGTGACGATAGGATCAGGATCAGGATGAGGATGAGGATGAGGATGACGATGAGGATGAGTATGAGGGCGAGTATGAGGATGAGGATGAGGTTGAGGATGAGGATGAGGATGAGGATGAGGATTAGGATTTGGGTTAGGATTAGGGTTAGGATTAGGGTTAAGATTTGGATTAGGAAGAGGATGATCATGAGTATAAAGATGAGGATGTGGATGAGGATGAGGATGAGGATGAGGATGAGGATGAGGATGAGGATGAGGATGAGGATGAGGATGAGGATGAGGATGAGGATGAGGAT
>NC_032028.1:16385429-16385845 GCF_001865875.1 Lupinus angustifolius | reverse complement strand
CCCTATTTAATCGATTAAAAGAATATGGATAATCGATTAACGGATTTGATTTAATCGATTAAAACAGTAACAGTAAGCTTAGGCAGATTCGATTACTTGCACGACAATTAACCGATAATGAAATTAACACACAGAGCTTACAGAATTATCAGAGTATTAACAGTATTGCAAATATACAGAATATAGCAAAGAAATCTACTATACAAGTTAACCGATTAAATGCAATAAAGAGAGAGAGAAAGAAAAATCCTGCAACACGATTTTTGTCCTGGTTCGTTTGCTTGTCCTGATTTTTGTCCTGGTTCTTTCGCTTCCTTCTTTTGAAACTTCTTGAGTCCTCCTTTTCTTTTAATGAATTTGCTAAATTTTCGGACTAGGAGGCCCATAGTTTCATCGTCTAGATCGGAATCAGATTC
>NC_032028.1:16384530-16385329 GCF_001865875.1 Lupinus angustifolius | reverse complement strand
CATAGAGTCCAAGTCTTTGGACTCAACAATTGCAGTCACCTTTGGTTGCCATTTCCTCTCAAGACAACGCAAAACTTTATTAGTTAGTTCACCTCTGGCAAAAGTTTTATCTAGAGCAACTAAATGATTACCAATATGAGTAAATCACTTTTGCATATCACTGATTGATTCGCTAGGTAACATGCACAATAACTCATATACATGGGTAAGCGCATTTCATCTAGCGCGCTTGACTTCGCTAGTGCCTTCGTGAGTCACTTATAAAGTGTCCCACATTTCTTTAGCGTTTTGGCACTGCGACACCCTAAAGAACTCATCATAGGATAGGGCCGATGTGACGATATTTTGGGCGCGCAGGTTATGCTAGACCCTTTTGCGCTCATCATTGGTCCATAGACTTTTTGGCTTGTCTTTAGGTTGATCATCCACAAGATGATGTGGAACGAAAGGGCCGTTGACTACGGATTCCCAAATATCCGAGTCTATGGCTTCAATAAAAATTTGCATGCGCACTTTCCAGTAGGCATACCCTTCACCACTGAATATTGGTGGTCGATTAATGGATGAACCATCACCACCAAACGGGTTTGAAGAACCCATTCTTTTTCCCTTTAGGATCACGAATATGTGGTTGAGCTAGCACTTCGTACTAGCTCTGATACCACTTGTTAGGTATCAGTGGTTACAATACACCTAGAAGGGGGGTTGAATAGGTGTAGCGGTTTGAATATCCGCTTTTCGAAACTCAACACTTAATGCTGAATCACCCATATTTAATCGATTAAAAGAATGTGGATAA
>NC_032028.1:16384118-16384430 GCF_001865875.1 Lupinus angustifolius | reverse complement strand
GGCATGATTGATATGATGCGCAAAGATTTCGGAAGCTGTTATTACGATAAATCCTGCACAATCAAAAAACAACATAATCCAGGTCAAAAATATGAGGTAGAGATATGAGTTAAGCATAAAACAAAGTTAATGAATTAATTTGGGATTTAACAATTAACCTGTTTTATTTTTGGATGAATTGAACAAATGCGCTTGTTTAGACAAAAGAAATAGCCAATAGGAAAAGAGAACGACATACAAGATTTAATCAAATAGTAAACAATGTTATCAACATAAAATCTCATATGATCAAGAACCATTCACGAAATCAAA
>NC_032028.1:16382578-16384018 GCF_001865875.1 Lupinus angustifolius | reverse complement strand
TAGCTGTAGTCTTGACCCTTTTTGTGCGACCTTGCTCCATTGTAATTGTTGAACCCAAATTGATGTTGAACGAGCAGAGAAGGATTTGGGCAAACTTAACCTATGGTTTGATTTGGTGGAAAATTGGGAACGGGGTGGAATGAGGATGATAAAGTGCGATTTCTTGATGGTTTGAGAGGGTTAGGATGAGGTTTTTCCTACTTTAGTGCACTTGGATTAGTTGGGTTACGGATTCAGAGGCTCAAAGCATAAAGGAGGTTAAAAAAATGCCGAAAAAGTGTAAAACCGAGCTGCTGTTTGCCTTTATAATACTGGTTTTAATCGAGTAACGGGAAGGTTTAATCGATTATACCAATGTAAAATTTGAATTTTTAAAAGCTGATGCCCAGGTAATCGATTAACAGCAAGTGTTTAATCGATTAAACACGGTAAAAATTGATTTTCAGGCAGCAGAATGGTTTTAACTCTTTAGGACTCATGCATGCATTGAAACGGATTAATCGAGACATTTATAATCACAGTAAAAGTCAATCAAGATATATATTTTTGCATTTGAACACATATTATTTTAAACACGAGACACATAGGCATATAGAGGCAAGACAATAATGCAAACAACTAAACAATTTTAATCAAGATATTGTTCATCAAGAATTCCAAGTTCTCTCCTTAGAACATAGAAAGTATCCCTGGGAAGGGGCTTGGTGAAAATATCTGCTAACTGTTTAGATGTTTCCACAAATTCAAGAACGCAGTCACCTTTTTGTACATGATCACGCAAAAAATGATGTCTAATTTCTATATGCTTTGTTCTAGAATGCAAAACGGGATTCTTGGATAGGTTAATGGCACTTGTATTATCGCATTTTATTGGGATCTTTTCAAGTTTAAGACCAAAGTCCTTAAGTTGCTGCTTCATCCAAAGGATTTGAGCGCAACACACACCAGCGGCAATGTATTCCGCTTCGGCGGTGGACAAAGCAACACAGGCTTGCTTTTTGCCGTGCGATGCTACTAATGAACTGCCCAACAAGTGACAAGTACCACTAGCGCTTTTCCGATCCAATTTACATCCGGCGAAATCGGAATCGGAATAACCCACCAAGGATAGTGAGGCATCCCGAGGATACCATAATCCCATGTTAGTTGTTCCTTTTAAATATCTCATGATTCTTTTAACAGTTATATAATGTGATTCTCTAGGTGATGATTGAAATCTCGCACACATGCATACACTAAACATGATATCAGGTCGACTTGCAGTTAAGTAAAGTAATGACCCAATTATACCACGATACTTTGTTACCTCTATTGCTTTTCCTTTTTCGTCCTTATCTAGGTAGCAAGCAGATGCCATAGGAGTGGAAGCTTCCTTACATTTATCCATGTCAAATTTCTTGAGTAGCTCTTTGCAGTATTTCGCCTGATGGATGAATATCC
>NC_032028.1:16380299-16382478 GCF_001865875.1 Lupinus angustifolius | reverse complement strand
CTAAAGCCCGCTTTCCATTATTTAATATAAAACATTTGCAACCGAAAGCGTGAAGATGGGATATGTTTGGTTTGCGGCCTTTTAAAAGTTCATAAGGAGTTTTATTCAAATTAGGCCTTAAAAGTACTCGATTTATAACATAACATGCAGTATGAATTGCATCAGCCCAGAAGTATTTGGGGGTGTTACTTTCATTAAACATGGTTCTCGCTAATTCTTCTAAAACGCGATTTTTTTTCTCTCAACAACTCCATTTTGTTGTGAAGTGCGAGGAGCAGAGAACTGATGCAAAATGCCATGCTTATCACAGAATTTGTCGAACTGAAAGTTCTCAAATTCTCCCCCGTGATCACTTCGTATATATATTATTTTTAGGTTAAGTTGGTTTTGGATTTGCTTGGCAAGATTTTTAAAATTTTTGAACGCGTCGCTTTTTGATGATAAAAACAATGTCCATGTAAATCTAGAGAAATCATCAACAATAACTAGAGCATAGTAGCTACCACCAAAACTCATGATTTGTGATGGTCCAAACAAGTCCATATGGAGTAGCTCCAAAGGTCTTGAAGTGGATATCACATTTTTATTTTTAAAAGAGTTTTTGGTTTGTTTACACTTTTGACAAGTGTCACAAATTTCTTTAGTTTTAAAATTCAATTTTGGTAGCCCCTCAACTAGTTCGTTTGATGATAATTTATCTAGATGCTTTATATGGATATGTGCAACACGTCTATGCCATAGCCAGATGTCATCTTCTTTAGAAATAAGGCATTTTGAAAATAATGTAGTGACATCGTCCAAATTAACCATGTAAATATTATTTATACGGTGACCAACAAATTTAACGTTATTAGATAAAATATCACGAATGACACAACAATCAGAATCGAAGGATACACGATTACCTTTATCGCAGAGTTGGCTTATACTCAACAAGTTATGTTCTAGTCCTTCAACATAAAGGACATTATCAATCAGAGTTTGGGATGAGTTACCAACTGTTCCTGTGCCGAGTATCTTTCCCTTGTTGTTGTCTCCATAAGTGACGTATCCTTTTCCTTTAAGTGAGAGATCCAGGAAATTTGATCTATCACCTGTCATATGCCTCGAACACCCACTATCTAAGTACCATTTTTGTCCATGTGTTCGGAGACATACCTGCAAAATAGATTACTTACTTTTCTCAGGTACCCAATTGGTGTTGGGTCCTTTTCTGTTAGTGATTAGGGAATTATCTCCCTTCTTTTTCCATACATAAACTCCGCTAGGTATACCATACTTTTTGATATAGCATGAATGATAAGTATGACCATATGTGTTACAATAAAAACAAGTAGGAGAATGCTTATGATATTTGTTTTTAGCTTGAGCTACCGGTTTTCTATATGGTCGCTTCTTTTTAGCAGTGCGAGTATAACCTAGACCAGTTCGATCACCAACATTTCTAGTTTGATTAAGCAGGTTATCTAATTGCAGTTTACTGTTTGTGAGACGTGTGAGTTTTTCATTTAGTTTAAAATTGTCCTCTTGCAAAGTCTCGCAAGTCTCACAGACAGGTTTTTGACATAAGTTACTAGCAGAGCAGTTACATGAACTACAAGAATAGATGAGATCTAAAGTTTCATTTTCCAGTTTTAATTCATCTAATTCTTTTTGTAATTGGCTTATTTTTTGTTCGTTTATCAGGATTATCCTTTTCCTATCAATGTTAATTTGAGCTACAGGTTTTCTATATGGTCTTTTATTTTTAGCAGAGCGAGTATAACCTAGACCAGTACGATCACCAACGTTTCTTGTTTGATTAAGCAAAGTGTCTAATTGTTGTTTACTGTTTGTGAGACGTGTGAGTTTTTCAGTTAGTTTAAGATTGTCTTCTTGCAAAGTCTCGCAAGTCTCACAGGCAGGTTTTTGACATAAATTATTAGTAGAGCAGTTACATGAGCTACAGGAATAGATGAGATCTAATGTTTCATTTTCCAGTTTTACTTCATCTAATTCTTTTTGCAGTTGGCTTATTTTTTGTTCATTTATAAGGATTACCCTTTTTCTATCAATGTTAATTCTAGCCAATTTCTTTAGTTCCTCATGTCATTCGACATAAGCTTCATACAACACATCATAAGGAGGTGAGTCATCCGAAGTGGATGAGGTGTCAGAATATACCTCATGATTGTCCTCG
>NC_032028.1:16379943-16380199 GCF_001865875.1 Lupinus angustifolius | reverse complement strand
AGGATGAGGATTAGGATTAGGATTAGGGTTAGGACGTGGATGAGGATGAGGATGAGGAATAGGATTATGATTAGGGTTAGGATTAGGATTATGATTAGGACAGGGATTAGGATTAGGATTAGGATTAGGATTAGAATTTGGATTAGGGTTAGGACGTGGATTAGGATTAAGATTAGGATTAAGATTAAGATTAGGATTAGGGTTAGGACGTGGATGAGGATGAGGATGAGGAATAGGAATAGGATTAGGATTAGGA
>NC_032028.1:16379350-16379843 GCF_001865875.1 Lupinus angustifolius | reverse complement strand
TAGGAATAGGATTAGGATTAGGATTAGGATTAGGATTAGGATTAGGATTAGGATTAGGATTAGGATTAGGATTAGGCAGAGGATTAGGATTAGGATTAGGATTAGGATTAGGGTTCAGATTAGGATTCGGATTAGGATTAGCATTAGGATTAGGATGAGGATGAGGATTTGAATGAGGATTAGGATTAGGATTAAAATTAGGCTTAGGATTAGGATTTGAATTAGTATTAGGGTTTAGGGTTTAGATTACGAATAGGATTAGGATTAGGATGAGGATTAGGATTTGGATTACAAATAGGATTAGGATTAGGATGAGGATGAGGATGAAGATGATGAAGAGAGTGAGGATTTGGATTAGGATGAGGATTGGGGTGAAGATTGGGATTAGGGTTAGGATTAGATTTAGGGTTAGGATTAGGATTATGATTAGGATGAGGATAAGGATCAGGATCAGGATGAGGATGAGAATGAGGATGAGGATGAGGATGAGGAT
>NC_032028.1:16372486-16378546 GCF_001865875.1 Lupinus angustifolius | reverse complement strand
TGGATGAGGATGAGGATGAGGATGAGGATGATGATGATGATGAGGATTAGGATTAGGATGAGGATGAGGATGAGGATGAGGATGAGGATAAGGATGAGGATTAGGATTAAGGTTAGGATTAGGGTTAGGATTAGGATGGGGATGAGGATGAGGATGAGTATGAGGGCGAGGAGGAGGATGAGGATGGGGAAGGGGATGATGATGAGGAGGAGGATGAGGATGAGGATGAGGAAGAGGATGCGGATGAGGATGAGGATGAGGTCGAGAATGAGGATTAGGATGAGCGTGAGGAATAGGATTAGGATTACGAGTAGGATTAGGATTTGGATTAGGCTTAGTATTCGGATTAGGATGAGGATTAGGATTAGGATTAACATTAGGATTGGGATTAGGATTAGGAATAGGATAAGGATTAGGAATAGGATAAGGATTAGGATTAGGATTAGGATTAGGATGAGGATGAGGATTAGGATGAGGATATGGATGAGGATGAGGACGAGAATGAGAATGAGAATTATGATGAGAATGACAAATAGGATTAGGATTAGGATTGTGATTAGGGTTAGGATTAGTTTTAGGATAAAGATGAGGACAAGGATGAGGATTAGGATTAGAATTAGGGTTAGGACGTGGATGAGGATGAGGATGAGGAATAGGAATAGGATTAGGATTAGGATTAGGATTATGATTAGGACAGGGATTAGGATTAGGATTAGGATTAGGATTAGGATTAGGATTAGGATTAGAATTTGGATTAGGGTTAGGACGTGGATCAGGATTAAGAATAGGATTACGATTAGGATTTGGATTAGGGTTAGGACGTGGATGAGGATGAGGATGAGGAATAGGATTAGGATTAGGATTAGGATTAGGATGAGGATTAGGATTTGGATCACGATTAGGAGTAGGATTAGGATGAGGATAAGGATGAGGATGAGAATGAGGATTAGGATAAGGATTAGGAATTGGATTAGGATTAGGCCGAGGATTAGGATTAGGATTAGGATTAGGGTTCAGATTAGGATTCGGATTAGGATTAGCATTAGGATTAGGATGAGGATGACGATGAGGATGAGAATGTGGATTAGGATTAGGATTAGCTTTATGCTTAGGATTAGGATTAGAATTAGTATTAGGATTAGGATTAGGATTTGGATTACGAATAGGATTAGGATGAGGATGAGGATGTAGATGATGATGAGAGTGAGGATTAGGATTAGGATGAGGATTGGGGTGATGATTGGGATTAGGGTTAGGATTAGATTTAGGGTTAGGATTAGGATTATGATTAGGATTAGGACAAGGTTGAGAATTAGGATTAGGATTAGGATTAAAATCAGGATTAGGATTAGGATTAGGATTTGAATGAGGATGAGGATGCAGATTAGGATTTGGATAAGCAATAGGATTAGGATTATGATTAGGATTATGATGATGATGCGGATAACGATGAGGATGTCGAGGAGGAGGAGGATGAGGATTAGGATTAGGGTTAGGGTTAGGATTAGGAATAGGATGAGGATGTGCATGAGGATGAAGATGAGCATGAGGGTGAAGATGAGGATGAGGATGACAATGAGGATGAGGATGAGGATGATGANATCCTCATCCTCATCCTCATCCTCACCCTCATCCTCATCCTCATCCTCATCCTCATCGTAATCCTAATCCTAATCCTAATCCTGATACTAATCCTAATCTTAATCCTAATACTTATCCTAATCTTATTCATCATCCTCATCCTCATCCTCATCCTCATCCTCATCGTCATCCTCATCCTCATCCTCACCATAATCCTCATCCTCATCCTCATCTTCATCCTCAGCCTCATTCTCAGCCTCATCCTCACCCTCATCCTCATCCTCATCCTCATCGTCATCCTCATACTCATCCTCATCCTCATCCTCATCCTCATCTAACTCTAATCCTAATCCAAATCCTCATCCTCATCCTCACCCTAACCCTTACCCTCATCCTCATCCTCATCCTCATCCTCATCCTGATCCTCACCCTCATCCTCATCCTCATCCTCATCCTCATCTAACTCTAATCCTAATCCAAATCCTCATCCTCATCCTCACCCTAACCCTTACCCTCATCCTCATCCTCATCCTCATCCTCATCTAACTCTAATCCTAATCCAAATCCTCATCCTCATCCTCACCCTAACCCTTACCCTCATCCTCATCCTCATCCTCATCCTCATCTAACTCTAATCCTAATCCAAATCCTCATCCTCATCCTCACCCTAACCCTTACCCTCATCCTCATCCTCATCCTCATCCTCATCTAACTCTAATCCTAATCCAAATCCTCATCCTCATCCTCACCCTAACCCTTACCCTCATCCTCATCCTCATCCTCATCCTCATCTAACTCTAATCCTAATCCAAATCCTCATCCTCATCCTCACCCTAACCCTTACCCTCATCCTCATCCTCATCCTCATCCTCATCTAACTCTAATCCTAATCCAAATCCTCATCCTCATCCTCACCCTAACCCTTACCCTCATCCTCATCCTCATCCTCATCCTCATCTAACTCTAATCCTAATCCAAATCCTCATCCTCATCCTCACCCTAACCCTTACCCTCATCCTCATCCTCATCCTCATCCTCATCTAACTCTAATCCTAATCCAAATCCTCATCCTCATCCTCACCCTAACCCTTACCCTCATCCTCATCCTCATCCTCATCCTCATCTAACTCTAATCCTAATCCAAATCCTCATCCTCATCCTCACCCTAACCCTTACCCTCATCCTCATCCTCATCCTCATCCTCATCTAACTCTAATCCTAATCCAAATCCTCATCCTCATCCTCACCCTAACCCTTACCCTCATCCTCATCCTCATCCTCATCCTCATCTAACTCTAATCCTAATCCAAATCCTCATCCTCATCCTCACCCTAACCCTTACCCTCATCCTCATCCTCATCCTCATCCTCATCTAACTCTAATCCTAATCCAAATCCTCATCCTCATCCTCACCCTAACCCTTACCCTCATCCTCATCCTCATCCTCATCCTCATCTAACTCTAATCCTAATCCAAATCCTCATCCTCATCCTCACCCTAACCCTTACCCTCATCCTCATCCTCATCCTCATCCTCATCTAACTCTAATCCTAATCCAAATCCTCATCCTCATCCTCACCCTAACCCTTACCCTCATCCTCATCCTCATCCTCATCCTCATCTAACTCTAATCCTAATCCAAATCCTCATCCTCATCCTCACCCTAACCCTTACCCTCATCCTCATCCTCATCCTCATCCTCATCTAACTCTAATCCTAATCCAAATCCTCATCCTCATCCTCACCCTAACCCTTACCCTCATCCTCATCCTCATCCTCATCCTCATCTAACTCTAATCCTAATCCAAATCCTCATCCTCATCCTCACCCTAACCCTTACCCTCATCCTCATCCTCATCCTCATCCTCATCTAACTCTAATCCTAATCCAAATCCTCATCCTCATCCTCACCCTAACCCTTACCCTCATCCTCATCCTCATCCTCATCCTCATCTAACTCTAATCCTAATCCAAATCCTCATCCTCATCCTCACCCTAACCCTTACCCTCATCCTCATCCTCATCCTCATCCTCATCTAACTCTAATCCTAATCCAAATCCTCATCCTCATCCTCACCCTAACCCTTACCCTCATCCTCATCCTCATCCTCATCCTCATCTAACTCTAATCCTAATCCAAATCCTCATCCTCATCCTCACCCTAACCCTTACCCTCATCCTCATCCTCATCCTCATCCTCATCTAACTCTAATCCTAATCCAAATCCTCATCCTCATCCTCACCCTAACCCTTACCCTCATCCTCATCCTCATCCTCATCCTCATCTAACTCTAATCCTAATCCAAATCCTCATCCTCATCCTCACCCTAACCCTTACCCTCATCCTCATCCTCATCCTCATCCTCATCTAACTCTAATCCTAATCCAAATCCTCATCCTCATCCTCACCCTAACCCTTACCCTCATCCTCATCCTCATCCTCATCCTCATCTAACTCTAATCCTAATCCAAATCCTCATCCTCATCCTCACCCTAACCCTTACCCTCATCCTCATCCTCATCCTCATCCTCATCTAACTCTAATCCTAATCCAAATCCTCATCCTCATCCTCACCCTAACCCTTACCCTCATCCTCATCCTCATCCTCATCCTCATCTAACTCTAATCCTAATCCAAATCCTCATCCTCATCCTCACCCTAACCCTTACCCTCATCCTCATCCTCATCCTCATCCTCATCTAACTCTAATCCTAATCCAAATCCTCATCCTCATCCTCACCCTAACCCTTACCCTCATCCTCATCCTCATCCTCATCCTCATCTAACTCTAATCCTAATCCAAATCCTCATCCTCATCCTCACCCTAACCCTTACCCTCATCCTCATCCTCATCCTCATCCTCATCTAACTCTAATCCTAATCCAAATCCTCATCCTCATCCTCACCCTAACCCTTACCCTCATCCTCATCCTCATCCTCATCCTCATCTAACTCTAATCCTAATCCAAATCCTCATCCTCATCCTCACCCTAACCCTTACCCTCATCCTCATCCTCATCCTCATCCTCATCTAACTCTAATCCTAATCCAAATCCTCATCCTCATCCTCACCCTAACCCTTACCCTCATCCTCATCCTCATCCTCATCCTCATCTAACTCTAATCCTAATCCAAATCCTCATCCTCATCCTCACCCTAACCCTTACCCTCATCCTCATCCTCATCCTCATCCTCATCTAACTCTAATCCTAATCCAAATCCTCATCCTCATCCTCACCCTAACCCTTACCCTCATCCTCATCCTCATCCTCATCCTCATCTAACTCTAATCCTAATCCAAATCCTCATCCTCATCCTCACCCTAACCCTTACCCTCATCCTCATCCTCATCCTCATCCTCATCTAACTCTAATCCTAATCCAAATCCTCATCCTCATCCTCACCCTAACCCTTACCCTCATCCTCATCCTCATCCTCATCCTCATCTAACTCTAATCCTAATCCAAATCCTCATCCTCATCCTCACCCTAACCCTTACCCTCATCCTCATCCTCATCCTCATCCTCATCTAACTCTAATCCTAATCCAAATCCTCATCCTCATCCTCACCCTAACCCTTACCCTCATCCTCATCCTCATCCTCATCCTCATCTAACTCTAATCCTAATCCAAATCCTCATCCTCATCCTCACCCTAACCCTTACCCTCATCCTCATCCTCATCCTCATCCTCATCTAACTCTAATCCTAATCCAAATCCTCATCCTCATCCTCACCCTAACCCTTACCCTCATCCTCATCCTCATCCTCATCCTCATCTAACTCTAATCCTAATCCAAATCCTCATCCTCATCCTCACCCTAACCCTTACCCTCATCCTCATCCTCATCCTCATCCTCATCTAACTCTAATCCTAATCCAAATCCTCATCCTCATCCTCACCCTAACCCTTACCCTCATCCTCATCCTCATCCTCATCCTCATCTAACTCTAATCCTAATCCAAATCCTCATCCTCATCCTCACCCTAACCCTTACCCTCATCCTCATCCTCATCCTCATCCTCATCTAACTCTAATCCTAATCCAAATCCTCATCCTCATCCTCACCCTAACCCTTACCCTCATCCTCATCCTCATCCTCATCCTCATCTAACTCTAATCCTAATCCAAATCCTCATCCTCATCCTCACCCTAACCCTTACCCTCATCCTCATCCTCATCCTCATCCTCATCTAACTCTAATCCTAATCCAAATCCTCATCCTCATCCTCACCCTAACCCTTACCCTCATCCTCATCCTCATCCTCATCCTCATCCTGATCCTCACCCTCATCCTCATCCTCATCCTCATCATCATCCTCATCCTAACCCCAACCATAATCCTAATCCTAATCTTCATCCTAATCCTAATCCCAATCCTAATCCTAATCCTCATCCTCATCCTCATCCTCATCCTCATCCTCATCCTCCTCCTCATCCTCATCCTCATCCTCATCATAATCCTCATCCTCATCCTC
>NC_032028.1:16372033-16372386 GCF_001865875.1 Lupinus angustifolius | reverse complement strand
ATCCTCATCCTCATCCTCATCATCATCATCATCCTCATCCTAATCCTAATCCCAATCCTAATACTCATCCTAATCATATTCATAATTCTAATACTCATCCTAATCATATTCATCATCCTCATCCTCATCCACATGCTCATCCTCATCGTAATCCTCATCCTCACCCTCATCCTCATCCTCACCCTTACCCTCATCCTCATTCTCATCCGCATCAGCATCCTCATGCTCATCCTCATCCTCATGCTCATCCTCGTCCCCATCCTCATCCTCATCCTAATCCTAATCCTCATCCTCATCCTAATCCTCATGCTCATCCATTCTCATCCGCATCCTCATCGTTATCCTCATCCTCA
>NC_032028.1:16353077-16371933 GCF_001865875.1 Lupinus angustifolius | reverse complement strand
TGTAGTGTCAGCCTTTCCTTTGTTGAAACCTTTTTCAAGTAGAAATTTAGTTAGACGATTATACCATGCACGAGGAGCTTGCTTTAAGCCATATAGAGATATCTTTAATTTGTACACATAAGAAGGATGTTTTTAATCTTTAAAACTAGGAGGTTGTTCAACAAACACTTCTTATTGAATGTAGCCGTTGAGAAAAGCACTATTTACGTCCAATACCTCTTCTTGAATATAGCCATTGAGAAATGCGCTCTTGACGTCCATTGGATAAAGCTGAAAATTAAGAGAACAAGAATATGCAAGCAATAGCCTAATAGCTTCAAGTCTAACAACCAGAGGGAAGGATTCATCAAAATCTATACCTTCTTCCTGATTGTATCCTTGGGCTACTAGTCTAGCTTTATTTCTAACAATAATACCATTTTCATCAGATTTATTACGAAATACCCACCGAGTTCCAATAACATACCTGTTTTTCGGTCTAGGAATAAGCCCCCAAACTTCATTTCTCTCAAATTGGTTTAATTCTTCTTGCATAGCAAGAATCTAGTGTTCATCCTTGATTGCTTCATCAATCTTGGAGGGCTCTATTTGAGAGACGAAGGCCAAGTTTAGACATGCTTTATCAAGCATTCGTCGGGTAGTGATACCCGTATTTAATTCAGTAATAATGTATTCAATAGGATGATCTCGATGAGTTCTCCATTCTTTTAGTCAATTTGTATGAATATGCTCCTCTTGGGATGGTAGGTTATCATTCATTTTCAATTGCTCAGTATCAGTTGTAGGTTCAATAATAGAAATTTCATTTGAGGATGAACTTGGCAATTCCTCCCCATCAGGAGTTAACCCATCCTTTATTTCAGGATTGGTTTCATCAAAAGATGCATGAATGGATTCTTCCATGGCTAGAGTTCTTTTATTAAAAACTCTATAAGCTTTACTCGTAAGGGAGTACCCTAGGAAGATGTCTTCATCAGCTTTTGCATCAAATTTGCATATGTTATCCTTACCATTATTCAAAACAAAGTATTTACAACCAAATACATGCAAATAAGAAATGTTTGGTTTTCCACCTTTGAAGAGTTCATAAGGGGTTTTCTTAAGAATTGGTCTTATAAAAACTCGGTTTGAAACATAACATGCAGTACTTACTGCATCAGCCTAGAAATATTTTGGGAGGTTAGCTTCATTCAATATTGTACGAGTCATTTCTTCTAAGGACCGATTCTTTCTTTCTATAACACATTTTGTTGTGGTGTTCTAGGAGCGAAAAAATTGTGACTGATGCCAAGATCATCACAGAACTCTTCAAAAAAAGAGTTTTGAAATTCTCCCCCATGATCACTTCTTATAGCAACGATTTTTAGTGATTTTCATTTTGGAATCTTTTAGCTAAACGCTAAACGCTTTGAATGCATCATTATTATGAACTAAGAATAGTGTCCAAGTGTATCTTGAAAAATCATCTACTATAACAAGACGTCTACTATAACAAGAGCATAGTAGTTACACCATAACTTTTTGTCCTTGAGGGGCAAATAAGTCCATGTGTAGTAACTGCAATGGTCTGTCAGAAGAAACCATATGCTTAGGGTTAAAAGAAGTTTTTGTTTGTTTACCCATTTGACAAGCACTATATAGTTTGTCTTTAACAAATTTCATTTTAGGTTAACCAACAACTAAGTCTTTCTTAATAAGTTTATTCAAATGGTCCATACGTATATGAGCCATTCTCCTATGCCACAACCATGCATCATGATTATCATTTGCAACTAAAAATGATATCGGTAAAGATGAATCTATGTCAATCATATATATATATATTGTTTATCCTTTTACCAACAAGTTTAGAGTTTTGAGAGTTCTTACTTTCAATGATGCACTTATCTGGGTAGAATGCCACATGGAAGCCTTTGTCACATGATTGACTTATGCTCAGAAGGTTGTGATTGAATCCTTCAACATATAGTACACCTTATATAGTTGTTGAGGGTGGTTTGCCGATTCTACCAACTCCAAGAATTTTTCCCTTGTTGTTATCACCATAAGTGATATATCCTTTGTCCCTTGGAGTAAGGACAAAGAACTTCTTTCTATCGTTCGTCATGTGTTTTGAGCAACCGTTATCCAAGTACCATAAGTTGCAGGCGGCATTCAAATTTTTCTACAAAACAATTTAAGTTTTATTAGGTACCCAATATTCTTTGGGTCCTACATAGTTAGTACCTTTCTCAACCCATTTAAAATGACCTATATATTGGCACATTTAGGTGCTTGTAACTTGAAAAAGTGTAGAGACAACAAATTTAAGGAGTTTAGAAGAAAATTTTCCTATATGAGGTTAGGTTGTAGAGTCTTCACCATTTCACAAAGGTCTTAGTTGAGAGCAATAATTGACTGGGGCTAGACAACAAGTAGTTGTGGAGTATCCGAAAGAGGCGTGTCGGAAGTCAAACCGTGTAGCTTGGCTCTAGATCTAAGAAGGAAGCTTGTGTGAAAGTGTAATTGGAAGCGTGCTTGTAATTGAATATTACTTCATTTCTTAGTGAAGAAAAATCTCTCATATCAGACGGGAGGCTAGAATGTAGTTTGCAAGTGGACCCGCAAATGAACCAGGACAAAAATTTGTTGTTCTTGTTTCTCTTCCCTTATCTCTTTTACTTTTAAAGTTTTTGCATTTGACATTGAGTCTTGAATAGCTTAATTGTGTTAGATTAGTTGTTCATAATCTGATTAAGCTGTATACGTGAGTAAAGATTGAATTGTTTGAGTTTTCTGTTGAAAAGATTCTGTTTTCAAGAAACCTAACTGTTAGGATAAGCGGTTAAAATAGTTATTAATTGATTAAGACGTAGCTGTCAATAATCAATTAAAGTAGATTTCACTGCACCTATTCACCCCCTTCTAGGTGTGTTTATATTCTGATCATACCCAACAAAAACCACATTCTCTATGATATTTAAAGTAGTATCAATTGTTTTGCACAAGAAGGCACCACCTTCTGAAAAGTTCAGCAGTTGTTGTGATGAAAAGTCTAGCCCACTGTAGAAGTTCTAAACCAACATCCAAGGTGGAATACCATGATGATGGCAAACTTCAGTCAAATCATTTAATCTTTCCTAGGCTTAAGCAATTGACTCCCTATCCTTTTGACTAAAGTTTTGGATGAGGTGCCTATAATGCACAGTTTTGGAAAATGGGAGTATTTGTTGAGAAAAGCTTCCTCCAAATTCATCATGTTGCTTGAGTTTCAGCATTTTGGTTCCTTAGCCACGTCTTAGCTCAGTCTCGAAGGGAATATGGGAACATGCAAGACGAATGACATCTTCAGAAGCCTCATGGATCCTTATAGTCTCAAAATTCCAAGAACTGATCAATATGGGCATTCAAATCTTAATGAGCTCCTCCTCCAAACTGGTTTCGCATCACCATTTCGATCATAGCATATGTCAAAGAAAAGTTATCTGCCGCAATTGTTGGTCGAATTATTCCAGGATGTGAACTACGAGTATTAGGGGCTGCATAGTCGCAAATAGGTTTTCCATCTCATTCAACCATTGTTTGTACACACGCACATCTTTCTCTTAGTCTTTCTCTTTGTTTCCTCTTCTTCGATGGAAAGTCCTTTCTGGCTCTGAGTATTAATTCGAACTTTCCAAAAAACAAATGACCAACCTGTAGAGGTACAAGAAAAAGGAAAACGCGTAATACACTAGAGTAAAGTAATGAATTAATTGAGAATCAAATTTTTTTTTACACTGTCCCCAACAATGGTGCCAAAACCTTGATAGGGAAAATCGCAAGTGCACGATTATGTCGTTAAGTAATAAATATCGATCCCACGAGGACTGAAAAATTCCTTTAATTATAACAATTAAATTATAGTTAATTCAAATAGGACTTAAAATTGAATTTAGAAAAAAATGAACAATTGACAATAATAATTATGTAATTAGTAAAAAAAAAGATCGAATCTAACTTAGGAAGAGTTCTCAGGATAAGGGTTACCACTTTTACACTCGCAAATCCTTGTTTTGCTCTTTTTCATGAACTTTAAGTTGTTAGGGTGAATTGCTCTTTGATATGGGTCATCCTCTCTCGAGCTAAGACATATATGCTCAATTGAAGTCATATATACTCTCATGGTACAGTTATCAATCGATCATATACTTGGATCTTTCTATTCAATCACTCTGTAGCAACTCAAGGTGAATTCCAGAAAGCCCCGAGAATCCTAAGACTACTCTCATGAATTGTGATTCTATTTTGAATAACTTAATGATCGGATAGTTGGGTTCACCTCTCGGTCCTTCCTCAATATATCTAAGAGGTGTAATTTGATAGCCAGACAACTCACACGAATAAAACTCAGTTTCATGATTCAAATCACAACACTCAATGAAATAGAAGTAAGAACAAGTGTTTATTGAATGTAAAAGGGTGTAGCTCCAATCCCAGAAGAAAAAGGAATTACTCACTCATGATGAAGATGAGAATACCAAATTATAAATTAGAGAATTGTAATGTAAAAATGTGTTCAATACAAGGGGAAAACCCTAATTTATCCTAATTATAAAAGATTAGGCTAAGCACATGAAAACAAATCTAAAAATCATAAAAATAGGAACAAAATCTGTCATCCACGACCATGAGTATGGGACACAGCCTAGCAGCGGATTGGAGCCTCCAAAGGGTGGTTTTCAGCATTCTGGGTGACCCACAGCCATGGGTGGTGGACACGGCCTAGAAGGCGGCCCGTGGGTGGTGGAACACGGCCTGAGACACAGTTTGAGCTCAAAATCAGCGATGCATGTCGTGAATGGTGAAACACGGCACGTGGGTGGTGAAACACGGCCATGGTCCCAAGCATGATCCAGGTGTGTGTGGTGCCTTCACTTCAAGTTGTTTCTCTTCGATCTAGGCTCCAAAATGACTTCTTTTGGTCCTTCAATTGGTTTTCACATTGCCTTAACACTGACTTCCAATTGACCAATCTCTACTCTTTTTAACTTCAACCCATCCATCCTACACACCATAGCAAAAAACACTCGGTCAATCCAAACAGATAAATAAAAGCTAAAAACAATCCTAAAGTCCTAATTATGTCCTAGAATGCAAGTTAAATACAATGCAAATACAACATAATTCCACACTTATCAAGAAGAGAACGTTAGAGAGAGATAATGAATCTGAAAAGTATTTATATTATTGTTATTAAGGCAATAGCCACATGCTATTTATTTATAAGAGCATAAACAAATAATGGAATAATCTAGTAGTAATATGGGCCAGGTACATTAATGAACCTATACTACAAAGAATTCCAGATACATTAAGTGAAACTTAACTACCCTAATAATAAGTAAAATATTGAGAAAACTTTCTCTAAAAGAGGTATGTATTATATTTAATCGGGTCTATGGTTGGATTCGAGTTTGAAGGTTGACCCAGTCAATGTTTTGGTTCGAGTTAGCTTCAGGTCTAATACTAGGTCCATATTCAAAAAATGATTCTACCAATATTTAGGGTCGAGTACTCTAAAACCTTACCCGACCTAACTCGACCTTTGCCCACCCTAAGCTAAAACATTGTTGTCATGTGATAACTTTGCTTCACAAGTTGTCTGGTGGGTTGAAACTTGAGGTCATGGGTATGTTAGCGATGGTTCACGGATATGGATGCAAGTGCATAGGGGTGTAAAAGTTCGGCTCAGTTTGGTTCAGTTTGGTTCTTAGTGTATTTCAGTAATCGAACCGAACCCAAAACATGATTTGATTCCGCTTAACTAACCGCAAATTTAACTATAGGAACTGAACCGAACCGCTCTTGAATGGTTCAGTTCAGTTCCACTGTTTTTGCTATTATTTTTTATAGAAAACTTGCATCAATTGAAAGTTCAAAATATATTACAAGAGATATTGTTTGTTCATAAAATGAAAAACACTACTACTATTATTATCAAAAATTATGAATCATACATAGATGAGTAAAAAAATTGAAACTCATAATTGTTTGTTAGTAACATATATAACAATTATGTAATTTATGAAGAAAAAACTAATGATTACATACATAATAATACAATCCATAATTAATTAGTAACATATATCAATTAGTAAAATATATAATAGTTACATATATAACATTACAATTAACAATTAGTAATACATACAACAATACATATGTGTATAGCAATATATGATATATAATTTCAAACTCAATACTACAAAGTTGGAAGATATGTATGTTACAAATCATCAAGACAGTGGAAAAAAATATATTAAGTAATAATATATATAATATTAACATAATAACAATTTAGTAATATACATAATACTATAATTCATACAAAATTGATAATTTAAACCACAAAATTAGTTGAAGAATTTAAGCAACAATAAAATATTATTCTCTAGTATATATTTATTTAATATGCGGTTCGATTCCAACGGTTCCTAAATTTCTAAAATCATAAACCATAAATGGTTCGTTAACAAAATAACTGAACCGAACCGTAAAACTGAATCGAACAATATTTTACAATTTGATTTTATCAGTTTCACGATTTAAACCAGAGCCGCTTACACTCCTATAAGTGTGTTCGCCAAGTATAAGCAGGAAAAGGGGAAGACATGACGCGTGAGATAGAACAAAGCGGAGGAGAATAAGGAAAATCTAATAAGGGGCATGAACATGTTTTAGAAAACAAAATACATATTTTTTTATACTAAAAAATTAATCATTCAACACATCAAGGATAATAGACTTAATTTTCAATGTTAATTTCTCATTTATATTTTAACAACTGAAAGTGTTATCATTTAAATCTAATAATCTATTCACTTAAAAAAAGTAAAAATCATTAGTCTTTTTAGTGAATTCAGGGACCAAAATAATTGGGTATTTGAAATATTAAGGAATAAGATGATAAATTATATAAAGGAAGACTAAATTAATAAAGACAACATCTTTTCCGGACTATAAAATTTAATTACAACGACATAAGTTAATGTTTACAATTTCAAAAATTACTTATGGTGCCAAGTATAATTTTGGAAATAAAAACCAAATACCCAATCTAAAAAATTACATACTGGCTTAGAATTTGAAGATGTGTATAAAATATATGCAGTAAGGATTTATATGCAGTGAATTCATTTTTATAATTTATATATTTATAATTAAAAATCAATGATAATTAAATATAATATATAGATAATAATATAAAATAGTCTTAAATACTAGTATATATGTTTTTCTCTTTGAAGAAAGTATGTAAAGTATTTACATTGTTAGTGTAAAGATTTATCCGCAATCATTATACTATCTGATTTATATTGACCATGATGGTTTAAATGGAAGATGATATAAAATATTTACATTATCAATACATATATATTTGTATTACCTATATTTAAAAGTTAATAGTAATTAAATATAAATTGTAAATGTTTAACTGATATAATGTAAAAAAAATTACATTATTCTAAGAGAGAATCACATCTTTTATTTCACAATATGTGTTACTCTATGTGTGATCAATTATAATTAGTCAGTAAAAATATTTAATAATTAAATTTTTAATTTACTTAATTTTTTTCGAGCAATCACGATTTATAGCAGACACAAACCTAATGTTTGGATTATACGAACACAACCTATGAAATCAGAAATTGAGTCCTAAGCAAAGACCACATTCTAGAAGGACCTAAGGAAGCCAGTGTGTGGTGCTAGGGCGAAGCACATGATCAGAGCTTGCCAGCAATTGTGGGATTGGGTGAATATTCAGAAAGAGCAATTATAATCGAAAATAAGAGGATATAATTAGAATGGTGACATCTTTTGTGAAGGGAATTCCTAATTAAATTAATTAAAAAAAACTATTTTTTTGCTAATATGAAATAAGTAAAAAAAAAGTAGCTCAACATTATGACATGGTGAATCTGCAGTAGTATATAACGGTACCAAAAGCATTAAATAACAAATGAATTTTATGCGTTGCCTTCTCACCTTATTTGTTACCATTATTGGGACGGTCATTATTTGAATCAAGAAAATCTTCATTTCAGTCATTCATATTTTTTTGATTTTATCAGTTTGGTTCTTCAAAAATTGAAAATCGAAAATAATTTATAAAAATTTCAAATGTGCATCAAACTAATATTTTTTAGCATGTTTTATAACATTGAATATAGACTACTTTGACCCATATTTAATATTTTTATGGACTATTTTAGATTTTTTAAATTTGATGACTAAACAGGTAAAGTCGAAGAAATGGATAGTTACTACAGAGAAAATTCAGGGGCAGTTGCCATGTTTTTTCTTCTTCAATATATTCCTCAAGCTGTACTATCAATAAACATTGAGAGAGAGAGAGTCATCTAATGAAAACGAGTTTTTTAATATTTTTTTCCACAAGGTGTGCTGCTTTCTTTCTACATACTAAAAAAAAACACAACAATCTAGAAACCGCAACCGAACCCTTTTTTCAACTTCACATATCCTCTGACTTAAAATGCCAAAAAATGTAAGTTGCCTAAATTAATGTTCGACTTGTACAATAGGAAATCTATCAGAGAAACTTGCATACTGAAAGCAGCATCCTCGAATAAAAACTCATATTTCATCATCTTCAAATAGATCTCGTTCAGGGTAGTCACCAACCTGAAAAGATTATAAATTTAGATAATAAAATTGATATTATTTTGAATTTAATATCTATGCATTGTTAATATATATTTTTTACATACATCATCATTTATTTACAGTTCAACAGTTTCCATTTTATCATTTATCATTCTTTATCTATTATTTTTTTACTAATGTTATTTAATATGAAATTAAAGAAATGTTTTACTAAAAATGATTTAATATTTTTGCTGTTTTCCATTTTTATTTTATTATGGAGGCTAGAGTTTTATTGCAGCAATTAACTGTTGTTGCTGATCAACTATTCCGTTATGTGTGAAAGTTATGAGGGCAATTGAAGGGGCAAGGAGGAGGAACTAAGGAGAAGTGAAGTCAAATTAAGCAGAACATCAACATTTTCTTTGTTTTGGGAGTGTAAAATTTATATGGGGAAGTATAAAGTAATATAATGCAAGAATATTGTTTTCCCCTTCCTTTAAAATTCTAATTAATAATAAGAAAATGACAAGAATGTAATTATAACATTTTACTAAAGATATCTAGATACTTTTACACGGGAAACTATGTCCAAAGTCATCCATTTCCTTCCTTTTCCCTAAAAAAACTTAACCTTAGTTGCTCAAATGTCTCAAGAAATGAGAATTTAATTTACACCATTAGAAACAATTAAGGGCCACCAGCATTTACCTAAATGCAAGGATTGACAAATGCTCAAAAAAATCCATACAATACAAAATCCTTCCACTCATGCACATCCAAGTTGTCATTTATTATGATGTTTCATTACATGCTGAGGGATCTGGCAGCTTTACTTCAATGATATTCTCTTGTTTCCTTATTGTTTTATCTTTTATTATTATATTTAAGTGAGATTTATTATCTATTAAGATAAGTCCAACATCTGGGAATATGGCCCAGTCAATATTTATAATAATGTAATTTCAACATTAATAATAAAAAATGAGGAAACTTTTACTAGTAGAAGTTTAGGAATAACAAAAAATAAGAAAACCTCCACCACTAGAAGTTTGGGATACTTTAGTCTATTAGTTTGTTTCCTAGCATAGAAAGTTAGTTAGAGTTAGTTGGAATTTGAAAGCTTTAATAGCACTTAGAATTTCAAAGATGTATATTGTTGTAATTGATATTCAATACATTTTCAATACAACTTAGTTCATTCTTCTTGGTGATACACATTTCTCTCAAACATATCTTCTTTTCATTTTTCCTCTATTTTCTGCTACTGCACTTAATGTGCATATTGTTTCCCTTTTGCTTTGTGCATTGTATATGCATAGGAAAGTGGTCTTAGTTTTAACAGTTTTGGGTTGAGTTAGGTCTAGCCATTTTAAAATTATCCTGAGCGTGAGAGGTATAAACAAACTTTTAGGTTTCAGTTACCTCCAGCCATTTGGTAGTTTATTCTCAATCCTTTTGAATTTCTTCTTTTATCATGGAAAAAAGAGCCACCATGAGCAGTGAAACATTCAAATATTAAAAGGACTGTGACAAACCTTCACTTTCTCTGGCCTAACCATTCCACCGTGTGATGGAGGGCACTCAAAGTAGCGTACACCTTTGACCCTGTAACATAACCCAAGGGAAATTTGAAGATATGCCTAAGCATGCATAATTTGTCAAGTTTCTAGACGCAAAAAAATATAATAAAGGTAATCAAGATAATAGGTTAGTCAGGTATTAAGTAAACTGATTTGTGTGCTTTGCAATAATTTATCATTTATTCAGCTCTTGTGACTTTGTTGCAGATGTGTGGAAATGTTTCTACTCCTGGTTACAAATTCAAGCTCAACCTCCTACTATTGGTGATTGTTGTAATTTTCATGACTCTTTTGTTGACTCTAAAGTTGCTAAATTGTGGAGGTTGTTATGATTTTATGTGTGGTCAGGGTATCTTTTATGGAGAAAGAAGTGAACTATATTCATGTAATGGATAAGGTTCAAACTAGATCTTGAATTTGGTTATTTTCTTTTGTAACTTCATCTTCTTTGACTTTTGCAAATTGGTATATTGATCCAAAGTAGTGTTTCACTTAGCTTGTAAAATGATCAATTATTGATCTCCTCTTGTATTGGGTGGGCAATTCTTATGCTATGTATAATACAATTTTTCTTATCTAAAAAAAAAAGTAAACTGATTTGCATGTCATATATGAATATAGCAATTTTACTTACATGCCATCATGTTTGCCCAATGGTTCATCATATTGTACTCCAACCCAGAAACCAGGACCCAGTGCCTCTGCCCGACCAACAAATTTTACAACACCCCGTTTTGCTCCAGGTTCAACCTCGCATCTAGATCCCGCCTTCATATTTTGGACAATAGAGAGTATGGTAACAATATACAAAATAAAATAAAAAAGTTTAGATTCACAGAACTAGATGATATGATAGATTGATAGACATCAGGATACTATGAACAAGAAAATGCAAAATACATCACTTTTTCAACAATACAAAACCACAAAGTTACGTGAATCATGATTAAGATATTGGAAGGGTAACACGTGATTTAAGGTATCTGACAAATACTTACCATTAAATTTCATCCAAATATTCAAGAAACTTAGGCTAGAGCCTTATTAGCTCAAACAGGTGATATTATATCATTAAGTGACTACCCATGTTTTATGTAACTAGAATCACATTTAAATAATAGAACTTATATCAAATTTTCTTCTTGAAAAATTGCAATTCATATTAGGATATTTGGTATAGGCATTCCATATTTGGATCACCATGAATAACATGATCAAAATAGTAATATGCCATTGATAGTTTGTAAGGTTAACCCACCCATTTCCTCACAGCCATACTCATTATCTGAACCTTTTTTTCCTTTTGAATCGAAAACCAAACTAATTAATTGCCACCTTCCTCTTCTTCCACTCTTAAAAGGGAAAAAGATGAAAAACCCAAAGCCCGGAATAGACAGCAAAATGACAATGTAACAGTTTCTGATAGGAACCTCTTTCAGATTTCAGAAATCCCCAAAACTTTGTTTGTTCTTGCTATTTCGAGAATTTATTGTTTTGACAATAGCTTATTAAACCCTACAATTTCAACAGCTATACTAGGAACGCAGGAAACAAAACTACAAAACAACTCTTAACATTAGTAAATACGGAAAGAAGAAAGAAGCTTAGGCATGATAATTGACAAACCTTGATATTAGCACAGAGATCTTCCATGTAGGTGTCCGGTATCTAAGTAATGAATGCCACAATTAATGTGTACAATTGTTAATGGAAGCCAGCACATAGGCCCATATTAAATAATATCACAAGAATCTCTAATGTAATTGATAACTTCTATGCTTGTACGTGAACTTAGAGAGGGCTAAAACAACAGACTAAACTAAATAAAACAAGGAAATGCCTACCTTTGCCTCAACAGTTGATGGAATTTGAGAAGACAATTTCTCTTTATATTTTCTAAATGTGCCTGAAACAGCATGATGAAAAACATGAATGAAATAAAAGTAACCAGACCCAATTGTAAGTAAATATGATTAAACCCATTTATATTTTCTCAAATAAAACATGTTGAACAAAAAGGTTTCAATGATAAGAGGGTGTTTTGACAGCATTTATACTATCCTTTTCTGGTTTGAAATGTAATTATTTGATTAGAGGGATTCTAAATAAACGCTGACAGGTACCAACTTTTTAAAGAAAAAAATGAAACATCAAAATAAAGAAACAAAATTCTACAATAGAAGGCTCACAAGACAAACAAAACATAGTCAAACATTATCTGTCTGAAGAGTTTTTATACACAGGAGTGAAAATAGCAACTAGGAAAAAGAGAAACAGACAAATTAATGTATATGAACCAGCAAGAGCAATAGGTCAACCAACATCAACACTTGAATCCCAATCCCAATACAACTTAATGATCATTGTTTCACTGCTAATCTCCATGCCAAATCCTTAGTTTCACCACAGATTTTGCAGGTATGGTTACACATCAGGCCATGCCCAAACTTAATTACAAGCCCCTTTATAACAATTCCCCCCCTTTGTTTGTATTATTCCCCATCATCAACAAAGATTCAACTCAGCACACCATAGTTGCCATTGAAAGGACACTCTTGGTTACTAAAATTCCAGCTGTGTGCAGGCAAGGCTCTTGGTTACTAAAATTCCAGCTGTGTGCATGCAAGGCCTAAACTTGTTAGCCATAATAGCTTTAGAGTACATATGATGGGTGCACATGAGTAGAAATTTTCTACACAACCACAGTACCCTGTGATATAATATCCATTATGACACGATATCTAGCATCAATATGCTTAGTACTCTGATACATCTAAATCTTTGTCAAATGTATAGTTTTCTCACTATCACACAACCTGTTTTCTTTTATAGCCAGAATCACTTATTAGACCATGCAGCTAGGATCCTTTACCCTCATCTAGTGCCATGTACTCTGCTACTGTCGTAGAGAGCCAACACAATGGTAGCTAGCAATGTTGCCTACCTACTAACAGAACTACCAGAAAGAGTAACTTGATTAAAAATCAAGGGAATAGAAAAAGGTCAACTTCTCTATGGTGCTGTATGAACTAGAGAGTATGTTGTGAGCATGGAAAAGGACAAGCTGGATCAAGAGCTCCAAGGCATAGGGTGTCACTGACCAAATCAAGGACCAAGAGGGCATAGGAAGCCCTTTGACAAGTCATTGCGACCCTAATGAAAACCAGCCCAAGCAAAGAGGAGCTACCACCAAGGATGGTGCATTGCATTGAAGAAGTAGGGACGAAGTAGGGACTTGGCCAACCATGGCCATGGACCACACCAAGGCCATGTCATGAATCCAGGCCACGAATCACGGTCGTGGACCAAGGCACAATGTGTCTGTGTTTCTCCCAGTTTGCATGGGAATTTGGGACTCTTTTCATTTTCTCTTTGTTTAACCTATGTAGTAATGGTCTAAGGTTCCACAACCGGAAGACCACATGTATTTATCAGCTAATCACCTTGATTGGCTTTTGGTTTTTTATTTTTCGGATTACGACATTAAACATGTAATAAGTTAGGGGGTGCCTTTTCACATGATTACAACTGCCTTTATAGTGTAACCTCCTGATTCTGAAATGGCAACCAAGAAAACACATATATTTGAAGATTTTTCTGAATTGTGAGAGTGCTCAATTAGGTTCTTGAGTGAACTAACTAAGGGTTTATCAAGGTCTAATCCACCTTGTGGCTTCCAAAATCGGCTTATCATCATTCCTTGGGTGTGGCTCTATTCACCATCATCTTCTTTCTTTTCCATCCTTTCCATTTCTGTACTTTAATCTTTATTTTTTTAGTTATAATTTTATTCTGATTGTGTTGATTTTAAGAGTTTTTATTATTCTGGTGTTGTCTTCCTTAGAACAGTCAAAGTTAAACACCCTCTTAGGATAGCTGTATCACGGTAGGTTCTGTCTGCTGAAGTATATTTACATTGATATTTACAAAAACTTGATTTGGTCTATTAAGATAAATACTGGTTTAGTTAATTATTCAGTGCCAAAATTACATTAAACAGATATTTGTTCATATATTCACAGTTTTAAAAGAGGGACAGTTTAAACAAAACAAAAGGGGTGGGGAACATGCCTTCTAGCTTATTATAGGCTTCATCGGAAATTTTGTATTTTTCCACCAATGAAATATCTTCCAGCCAACCACCAGAAGTGACAGATGATGGGTCCAGATCTACAACATGCAAACGAAACCTGCACAGGAGAATAAACCAACTAAAATGTCCATTTGAAAAGGAAGACTCTGCCAGATATGTAAGCAGAGCAACAGCCATAAATCTCAATACCACTCTAACCCGACTCAGTTAACACTGACCAGAAAGTGAAAATGCAAAGTAAGGCATAATTAGTCCATATGTTTTTTTTAGTTTTTAGTCCCAACATTTTTAATTTTAATCCTAGCAGTTAAGATATGCTAACACGGAGGAACTAAATACTTGAAATAAAAACATACGGAGACTAAAATCAGCTCATTTTTTGTCCCTACATTTATGGCTCGTGCTGATTTTAGTCCCTAAAACACTCTGATTTTAGTCCTTGTGTTTTTAAAAGGATTTAGTCCCTCCAAGTTAGTATTTTTGACGACGAGGACTGAAATCAAACCTGGCTAAAAATGCAGAGACTAGAGCTTAAAAGAACAGGGACCAATATCATATTTAGGCCTTTGTTTCTTTTAAAGAAAAAACACTTCTTTTCTTAAATAAAAATTCATTTCTGATTCTTACATGTTTGTTTTGCTTAGATTTTAAAATATAGAAGCAATAGAAAAAGTTGAAAAGAGCTTTTATGAGAAACTATGTTTTCTATTTTTATACCTTCTCTAAGAGAAGGTCCTAATCTGCATAAGAAAGTTCTTTTTTATTATTATTATACGTACTTTATAATTTTTATAATGATAGCCAAAGGCAAAATTAGCTTCCAAATTACATAAAAGCTATATAACAAAATCATTTTTCGGTTCCTTTAAAACCACTTCTTCTATGCTTTCAATAAACAGACCCTTGTGTACCAATTACATGATCATAAAAATATACATGGACAGGGAGAAAAGATAAAAAGTTAATCAACATCACTGACCCATCTAGAGGCGAATAGAATGCAAGGAGTTTGGAATTATCGCTAAGATCAGCAAGTTTGTTGCGAGCATCATCATATAGCTCAAGGTGCATCGAGTTCACAGAAGTACCACATTTTTTCCAAAGCTTATCTTTCACGGCTTCCACCGTCAGCTATCATTAGGAAAATCATATAAAGAAAGACATTTTTGAAGTCACAGAAATTACAAGCATGGAAGAAAAATAAAGGGAAAGTGAAGAACCTGAAACTAGCTATTTGTTTTGCATAATGATAAAAAAGTTAGGAAAGTTGATTTGGTGAGATTATACCTGAAACGAGAAGCGAATGTCAGCGATGAAAGTCTTTAGATTAGAATGAGTGACCCGTAAGAGGACAGACTCATCCCCTTCGATCTTCTGCAGGCTCGATGCCATTGCCCACAGTCACTTGCTGCCACTGCTACTCACAACGAGCCCTGCAATTCAAACATCAGTGAATTTGGTGTTAGCACTAGTGTTGTCAATGTAGATGGCCACCATCCATGCCAGTCAGCCAAAAACATGCCATAAAATATGGCAGAAGGCATGACTGGCAAATGACGGGATAAATTAAAATATCAACTAAAAAGGGCGGCCCAGTGCACAAGGCTCCCACTTAGTGGGGTGTGAGGTTTGTTTCCATGCCAGTTCGCAGCCTTAGCCTCACAAGCGAAGAGGTTGTTTCTAGAATTTGAACTTGTGACATTATAGTCACTAAGCAACAATGTTACCATTGCGAAAAACTTCAAATAAATGGTAAGTATAAGGTGCGTGACAATATTATAGGAAGGCAGAAAACAGCAAATAACATTTCACAAGTCTCAATGAAATTTATCAAATTCTTATAAGAGACCACAACAAATACAAATCACACAGCCCAACGAAAAGTTAAAACCAGAACAATCCTAAAAAAGGAAAACCGGAAAAGTCGAAAACATTAAATAAAGAATAAAACAGAGAGGTCCCAATTTACAACAATGACATTAGGTGGTAACCGGATCTGGGTTCTCGTGAAATGAAAGAGCCAAATCAGAGAGTGAAAATTGAGAGAGAGGGGTGAAAATGAAAGATAACTAAGAGTCAGTTAAGTTAACGCTATGGGGAATCCATAAAAAAACTAGAATTGCACACAAAAATTGACCATTTCCATCATTTATGCCATGATCCGCAACCGCCATGGGGCTATGGCGGCCGAAACAGGGCAATGGGTGGCGGAAGGAGCCACAAACTGCTAAAAGTGCAAATACAATGAAGTGCAGATTAGAAAAAGTAAAAGAGAAAACCTGCGGTGAGGAGGAGTTGGAATAGAAGCAGAACACGACGGCAAAACAGAAGTTGAATACCGGTGGGCGATGGTAACTGTAGTTTAGTGCCGGTGAAAGATGTGACACTGATTATTTAAGGGATTTTGTTGGGTGTCGATTTATTGTTTATGATATATTCCTATAAATATATAGCATTATTTTCAAAACATTCTTATTTTATATTAAACTACAAAAAAACGTATGCATTAGGTATGATTTTGAATTTTATATATTATCAGTGTATTATTTATCATTAATTATTATTCACTTTTCAAAAAAATGTTTATAAAATTTACAATAATATTACATAGATATTATACTAAAAACAAATATATTTTCTACAAAAATCATGAAATGTATCTTATTTTATTATTTTCTACAAAAATATTTCTAAAAACTCAAAAAAATAGTAGATATATAATAATTTTAGTAGCTGAAGAAGATAACTTATTTCATGTATGAATAGATATTTTATTCTCATTTATTATTTGAGTTATATAGTCTACTATTAATTTTCATTATTTTTTAGAAAGTAAGGTTTTGATTGATAACGTGCACAAAGACATACACTAAACATAATATCTGGAGCCAATTATACCTCGATACTTTGAAATATCTATGCATTTTCCTGGTTCATTAGTATCGATGTATGTTCCAGAACCCATGAGAGTGGCAATAGCTTGCTTTCATTCATCTCAAAGAGTTTTAAGAGATCCTTGCAATATATGGATTGACTAAGAAAGATGTCATCCTTGAGTTGTTTGATTTGAAGTCCAAGGAAGTAGTTCAACTTTCTTATAATGGATATCTCAAACTCTCCTTGCATCATCTTACCGAAATCACTACACAATAACTTATTAGTAGAACAAAAAATAATATCACCAACATAAATTTGAACAAGTAAAGTATGATGATCTATTTTCTTAATGAATAATGTAGTATCAACATTTCCTTTGCCAAATCCTTTTTCAAGTAAAAAGCTTGTTAAACGATCATATTAAGCACGTGGAGCTTGGTTTAAGCCTTTCAAAAAGGGGAGGGGGTGACCCAATTTCCATGGGTCAAGTCCATAAGATGCCTCATGATGGGCATGAGCAAAAAATCTAACATTGGCCAAGAAGCTAATTGAGTCAAGTAGTCATCAGGCCAGACTAAGTTTCTAACCGAACCAACCAAGAGCAGGGCCATCTGGCCTAGATAGATGCACTAAGATGTTGGACAGATGCAACAAGGCATTGGGCGCATGGACCATGATGTTAGGCGTGGACATTTCCGACCGAGACACTTGAGCCAAATCCTCACTGAGGCACTAAGCCAACTCTAACCGAGGCGTTGGGCACATGGAACCTGGCGTTGGGCGCAAGACCAGGCCTTACCGAGACAGATGCACTAGTTGGGCATGACTTGAGCACAAGCCTGATGTTGGGCGCATCACCTGGCCAGCAGGGCATGGAACCTTGGCTAGACCATTATTTGGCCAAGTTGGTTCAATAAGTAAGTGAGGCCCATGGGTATTTTTGGCACACCATTCACACATGCCATTTAAATTAATTCAGCCTTTTTCTTATTTAATTTGAATTTCAAATAAGCCTTGAATTCATGGGTAAAAGGGCCATCAAATTGTAACCCCATAGTTAAATGATGGAGGGAATGTAGCTGCCATGTATTGATGAGTGTTTTAAGCGTGTTTAAATTATGTTGAGTCCATTGGGACTCATTAGTTCTTGTTCAGCCGTGAAGCTCAAATACACATGGGAAAGTCTTTATGAATTGGAATCTAATGCAAGTCAAGAGCAAGCCAAGACCGTGTGCTCATATGCCACACTTCTTGACCATGAAGAATCAAGAAAAATGGAATCATATGTTCACATTCATACGAGGCGTGAAAGACTTGATGGTGAGTTATGTCATGAATTAAGACACGTGCTTAAAGGAACTTAGTGAAAGTGTGCATGTCAAGAGGAACACTTTGAAAAGCTCTCCTTGAATGTTATGGTTTTGATGAGGACAACTTGTGCCTAAAAGAGCTTGAAGATCACCAACAAATCAACGTGCTTAAGTCTTTATTTGGTACTATGCTTAGACTAGATTCTAGTTTAAGTTGAGTCAAGGCTTAGGGCACCTAATACATGTCTCATATGCATATATCTTTTAAATCATTTCATTCATAATATGTTCTTGCATTACATAAATACATGTATATGTGCATTCCAGGCATAAACTAAGTGTTAAACATGTATTAACTAAGTGCA
>NC_032028.1:16352212-16352977 GCF_001865875.1 Lupinus angustifolius | reverse complement strand
CAGAGCTAGTACGAAGTGCTAGCTCAACCGCGTATTCGTGATCCTAAAGGGAAAAAGGAATGGGTTCTTCAAACCCATTTGGTGGTGATGGGTCATCCATTAATCGACCACCAATATTCAGTGGTGAAGGGTATGCCTACTGGAAAGTGCGCATGCAAATTTTTATTGAAGCCATATACTCGGATATTTGGGAATCCGTAGTCAACGGCCCTTACGTTCCACATCATCTTGTGGACGATTAACCTAAAGATAAACCGAAAAGTTTATGGACCGATAATGAGCGCAAGAAGGTCCAGCATAACCTGCGCGCCAAAAACATCATCACATCGGCCCTATCATATGATGAATTCTTTAGGGTCTCGCAGTGCCATAATGCGAAAGAAATGTGGGACACTTTACAAGTGACTCACGAAGGCACTAGCAAAGTCAAGCGCGCGAGACTAAATGCGCTGACCCACGAATATGAGTTATTTCGCATGTTACCAAGCGAATCAATATGTGATATGCAAAAGCGATTCACTCATATTGTCAACCATTTAGTTGCTCTCGATAAATCATTTGCTAGAGGTGAACTAACTAACAAAGTTTTGCGTTGTCTTGACAGGAAATGGCAACCAAAGGTGACTGCAATTGTTGAGTCTAAAGATTTGGACTCTATGCCTTTAGCTACTTTATTTGGAAAGCTTCAAGAGCACGAAATGGAGCTGGGTCGCTTGACCATGAAAGAAGAATCAGACCGGAAGAAGAAGATCATCACATTGAAGG
>NC_032028.1:16351582-16352112 GCF_001865875.1 Lupinus angustifolius | reverse complement strand
ATTATGTCGAATAGCTTATCTGCTTCAGTGAATGGTTCTTGATCTTATGAGAGTTGATTTTGCTAACATTGTTAAATATTTGATTAACTTTTGTATGCCATTCTCCTTTCAAATTAGCTATTTTTTTGTCAAATCAAGCTCATTTGTTCAATTTACCGAAAAATAAAACAGGTTAATTTGTTAAAACCCGAATTAATACATTAACTTTGTTTTATGATTAACTAATATCTCTTCCTAGCTTTTTTTGACCTGGGTTATCTTTTTGATAATGTCAAAAGGGGGAGAAAGGTTGTTTTGTTGTTTCTTGATTGTGCAGGTTGATGATAATAACAGCTTCCGATATATGTGCGCATCATATCAACCATGCCAACACAATCTTCAAGCTTATTCATCAAGCAATTGTTATTTCAATTGATGAACTTGATGTAGTGTTTGTCATCATCAAAAAGGGGGAGATTGAAAGTGTGCATGTTGTTAGGTATCAGTGGTTACAATACACCTAGAAGGGGGGGGGGTTGAATAGGTGTAAG
>NC_032028.1:16282958-16351482 GCF_001865875.1 Lupinus angustifolius | reverse complement strand
TACAATCTGTAAGCTCTGTATTCGTTCCGTTATCGGTTAACTGTTCTGCAATTAATCATTTTCTGTAATAGCTTACTGTTTGTGTTTAATCGATTAAAATTGTTGTGTTAATCGATTAAAATTGTTTCTGTTAATTGATTAAAACTGTTTTGTGTTAATCGATTAAGATTGTTCAATTAATCGATTATCTTCCTTCTTTAATCGATTAAATAGGGGTGATTCAGCATTAAGTGTTGAATTTTGAAAAGCGGCAGTTCTAACCGCGACACCTATTCAACCCCCCCCCCTTCTAGGTGTATTGTAACCACTGATACCTAACACTTAGTCTTTTAGTCGTGGACTTCAATGAGAAATGGGATCCAAAGTTTCCAAGCCTTCAAGTAGTGGACACAATGAAGTCACCGAGGGAATCCTATGTTTTCTTCTTTACTTTTCTTCTTCAATGTAATAAATTAGTAAAATAGACATGTGTTTTATTGAGTTGGCCGAATTAAGCCTTGTATGGCATGTAGGTTTATGGTTCCATGGAATCTAATGTTGGGAAGCCATGAATTAGGCCTTTAATGTCTTTAATTCTTTTCTTTTCTTGGAACCCAAGTATGGCTAGCCAAATCACAATATGTATGTGTGTTTGCTTATGGAATAAACAAGTTGAATTTGTTTTGGAATTGATTTACTTTAGTTGAGCAAAGGCTCCTAAACCCATTCTTGGCTGAACCAAGAATTGTCAATCTTATCAAAGATCCTTCCTTGTGGCGATTATTACTTGGCTTATCAAACAACACACTTGTTTGTGGTACCATCATCTTTCAATCTTCTCCATTTATTTTATCCTAACATATATATTTCCGCTGCCCACATAAAATTAGCCTAGACAAAATTTGGCTCAGCCAAAACCAATTCTGACCCAACTAGACTCGGCCAGACCCAGCCAGACTTATCCATGATCACTTAGTCTCAGTCAGAATCAGTTAGACTAGGCCAGACTCAGCCAGTCTCGGTCATACTCACACAGACTAGGCCAAGAACACCCATACATGGTCAGAACAGCCAGACTAGGCCAAGACTGCATCCTAACTCGGCCAAACAGCCCCAACACATAAATTGGCTCGGTCAAAGAGCAATTTGTCTAGGCCAAGCCTTTGCCTACAAGTTGTCTCGACCAAAATAAAGCTAGCTTAGGCCATGGTTCAACCAATATCGGCCAAATGTGATACACCATCCAAGAACGATCATGTAAAAAAGAACCTTCCAAAAAGGGTTCACATCAGGTGTTATCGAAGCCACTTCTTGTTTGATGTCCAGACCACTTGTGGTCTAGTTGGTGTCAAGTCCTTCTTGAGTTGTGTCTTTATTTATTTTTCTTTTAAAAGTTAAGTTAAGTTGAAATTCAATCTTGAATTAATAATTGTTCCTTGTGTGAGAGCTTTGTGCATTCTTTAAACCTTCTTGGCTGAACCAAGATAAAAAGTTCCTATCTAGAACCAAGTTCTTGTGGCGAGCATCACCTTCACTTATCAACACCTCAAGTGTTGTGGCACCATATCACCTCAAGTCTATTCCATCTTCTTTTATCTTTATAATTCTGCTGCATACTTAATCATAAAAGGCTCAATCAAACCGTGAGCTAGGGCAACACCAACCAAGATAGATCGTGTATAAGAAACTTTCAAAAAGGGTTCACATCAAGTATGATGATCTATTTTCTTAATGAGTAATGTAGTATTGACCTTTCCTTTAGTAAAGCCTTTATCAAGTAAAAATCTTGTTAGACGATCGTACCATGCATGTGGAGCTTGCTTTAAGCAATAGAGAGCATTCTTAAGTTTATAGACAAAATAGGGATGTTTATAATCTTCGAACCCCGAAGATTGTTCGCCATACTCCTCTTCTTGAATATAACCATTCATAAAAGCATTTTTTACATTCATTTGATATAACTAAAAGTCCAAAGAACATGTATATGCTAGCAGTAACCTAATGGCTTCAAGTCTAGCAACTATAGTGAAGGTTTCATCAAAGTCTATACCTTCTTCCTAGTTGTATTCTTGGGCCACTAGTCTTGCTTTATTTCCTACAATAATATCATTTCCATCTAACTTATTTCAAAAGACCCAACGAGTTCCTATAACATGTCTATTCTTCGGTCTAGAAATGAGTTCACAAACCTCATTTCTCACAAACTGGTTAAGTTCTTCTTGCATAGAAAGACTATAGTGCTCATCCTCGATTGCATCATCAATCTTGGATGGTTCAACTTGAGAAACAAAGGTCATGTTTAGACAAGCATCATTTAACTTTAGGCGAGTGATAACCCCCTTACTTATATCACCAATGATGTTGTCAAAAGGATGATATCTATGAGTTCTCCGTTCTTTAGGTAAATCAGAATGAATATGATATTCTTGTGAAGGCAAAGCATCATCTATTTTCAATTACTCTATGTTGGTTGTTGCTTCAGTAATGGAATTTTCTATTATGGAAGAACTAGCTAAGTCATTGTCATCAACAATTGAAAGCTTTGTCTCATCAAAAGTTACATGAATGGATTCTTCTATGGCTAAAGTTTTCATATTAAATATTTGAAAGCTTTGCTTAAAAGAGAATAACCCAGGAAAATTCCTTCATCAATTTTTGCATCAAACTTACCTAAGTTATCCTTAACATTATTAAGCACAAATCATTTACAACCAAACACATGCAAGTGATGAATATTGGATTTTCTACCTCTGACGAGTTCATTTGGGGTTTTCTTTAGAATTGGTCTTATTAAAACTCGGTTGGAAACATAACAAGCCATACTAACCGCATCAGCCCAAAATTCTCCCCAATAAATTATGAGTGCTACCAAGATCATCACAAAATTTCTCAAAGGAAGCATTTTAAAATTATCCCCCATGATCACTTCGTATAGTAGCGATTTTCAAAGATTTTTTCTTTTGTACTCTCTTAGCATATTTCTCAAAGGAAGCATTTTAAAATTCTCCCCCATGAATTCTTCATTTTTTTGTTGTCACCATATGTGGCATGACCCTAGTCCCTTGGAGTACAGACAAAGAACTTTCCTTTGTCGTCCGTCATATGTTTTGAGCAGCCGCTATCCAAGTATCATAAATACAGGAAGCTCCCATATATTCCTGCAAAACAGGCTATGTTATATTAGGTACCCAATTTGTTTTGGGTCATAGAGGGTTAGAATATTTCTCAACCCAAACATATTGGCAAGTTGGAATACCAAATTTTCTAATATGACATGAATTAGGTGTGTGACCTACATTTTTACAAAAAGAGCATGTGGGTTGTTTTTTATGCATCTTTTGTTTAGACTTGAAGAAAGAATATTGATCAAGATTTTCTTTATGAAGATTAAGCATACAATCATTCTTAGTTTTCAAAAAAGTATTCTTTATCATACCATTAGTTTTTCGACTATTTGTGTAGCCTAGACCTCTTCGGTCATTGATATGTCTTTGAAAACTTATAATTTTGTCTAAATTATGATTGCTCTTGCTTAACTTATTAAGTTCAGAACTTAGTGCATAAATTTTATTTTCTAGAGCAACACATTTTTTACTAGAAGAAGAAGACGATTTTCAATATCTTTCTTTGGAATATTGTTATGGCTTTCCAGGAAAAAAAACATTTTTCTGTTTTAGGAAAAGTTTGGAAAGCTTAACATATTCTTTATGCAAACTATTGAAAGCATTTTGTAACTCCTCCTATGAAAATGTAACATTTGATTTGGAGTTACTAACCTCATAATCATCTTCTGGTTGGTGTAAAGCTATCAAGAAAATATGTGATTGTTTCTCTCCTTGTGTATTTGATTTTGAACCAACATCATTTTCTTCTGATATGATAATTGTTCTTATGCACTTCTTGTCCTTCTTTCTTTTGAAAGTATGTTGACTTTGTAAGGGTGGACAAACACATTTAGGATTATCTGGTTTTCTGCATACAGAGCATGCAGAGTCTTGCCTTGATGTTGATGCTTCACTTTTTATTGTGGACATTGGTACTTCTTCGATTCAAAGTATCATTTCTAGAGTGTCCCATATTTCTTTAGAAGATTGAAACTTGACACTATAAAGAATTCTTTTTCTCCTAGACTTGATGTTAGAATCGTTTTGGTTTTAAGGTCATATTGGACTTTATTTTTATCCTCATTGGTCCACGAATATTTTGGTTTTGATTGTTTAACCCCATTAACAACCATGCTTGGTAAGAATGGACCTTCTTCTATTGAGTCCCATATATCGAAGTCTAGGGATTCTCTGAAGATTCTCTTGTGATTTTCCAGAATGCATAATGAATAAAGAAAATTGATAGGACAATGATTGCCTTACAAGATATGAAAATGTTATAACTTGCAATCCTTTGACTCTTTCTACACTTAGTATATAATGTTCAAGTAGTGTTTAAGTTTGAAAAACTTTAGACCAAACACTTTTATGCAACTTTAGAAAATTATGAAAGTTAAGAACAACAGTTGCATGAACAAAAGTGCAGAGAATTGTATATAGAAGTTGTATGAATTGTATGAAAGATTGGTGTCACGAAATGGGTGTTCCTTGGCCTCTAAATAGGTTTCCAACTAGCCAATATACCCCTATGAGAAGGTAGGACATGATTGGAATGAAATCCATTCATTTTGGATGAAAGTTGTTGCGTTTGGATTTGAAAATCTGGTGTAACAACTCTTTGTAACCGATTACTGAAGCTTGTAACTATTTATTGAAGCTTACTACCCAATTGAGTAATCGGTTACTCTGTGACAATTTTGCTGGATAACTCATTACTCAATTTGGTAACCTGTTACACAGTCCTAGTAACCTGTTACTCATCGTGGCACAGTTCAAGTAATTTGTTAACCTATTACTTAGGTCAAGTAAACCGTTACTTAGTATTTTGAAAAATGATTTCTTTTGACTTAGAGTTTTCCAATTGTTTTCAAAAATGTTGTTCAACTTATGAGCATTGCTACTAAATATATTAGAGCTTAAGGATAAAAGTACTTATTGAAGACTTATAACAATTCTTGTTCTTTAAGCTTGATCTTTTATGTCTTCATGATATTTTTCCTTTTGCTTCTTTTTGGTGATCTTGGTGTCTTCATCAAAATCATGCTAAGATGAGGAGCAAGATCTTCTACACATCTCAGAATATGAAGATGAATGATTATGAGATGCAAAGGTTTTGTAAAACTTTGATATGATGAATGCTTGAAAACTCTCTTCCAATATTCATGAAAATTCTTTTATCTTGTAAGAAAAGTATCTTGCTCACTTTTTAAGAAAACTCACTGTTTGATGTTGAAAATGATATTAGTTCAACTTGTTTAATGCATCAAAATCATTTAGTTATGTATGAATGATAATAAACCTAAATAATGTATGAATGTAAATCTCATATGCATCATGATCATCATTCTAATGTTTGAGATTTATCATTAGGTTTACCTTACTTAGACTCTACCCATTCAAAACATCTTACGACTTGAAGAAATGAAAAATTACACTTTAGTTTTTGTTGATCCTCTTGACACTTGAACTTGAGTCTTTAATGTTGTTGTTATTGATTTGTCATTGCCCCTACTTTGTCTTCATCAAAATACAAGTTTTGTGTTCATCAAAATCATGCAATGCAAACTTGCATTCTCAAAAAACAGTTATCTGTACTTTAATAAAAAGGAGTTTGGAGATAGAGAATTGAAATCATTTATATCAGTTCACTAAAATCATAGGTTATTTCCATTTTTTAATAGCACCAAAATTCTATTATAATCGAACATTAGTGACAATGACAAGTATTATTTGCATATATAGTCTCTTAAGGCACAATAACTCAAGTATTGTTTACATACCTATCATGTACATGTTAACACTAAATAATTATTTATATTAGAAGAAGTTTTATAATTTTGCAAGTCTTTCAATCACAATCAATGAGTGAAATAAATATAAACGAGAAAAACTATGAATTTAATAGCAAATTATTGAAAAAAAAATGTTAAGGTGTTAGGGTATATTAAAAACGAAAATTTGAAATAAGAAGGTTGAGCAATGCTCTAGAGTTTTCATATCCCAACTAAAATAGTAAACATCCTTTAAATACAATAAGAAAACCCTAGCACTCATTATGACCTTATACTTGTCAACATCCTAAATTGGAAACATAATATAGAATTAAAATTCTAAAATAAGATAATTATCCTTGGACATAATCCTTCATTCATATTGGGGATTGTCTATTTCTCTTAGTCATAGGCCTAATAGTATTGCCATCAGCAAATGGGCTTACCTTCCTATCATCACCTTGCCCATAAAAAATGACCTTGTCCTCAAGGTCAATGGATTTTTGTTTAGAGCCTTTAAGGGTTTATCCATCTCAACATTAGTACCACATGTGAGTGTGCTCTAGTTGTTGGCATTAATATTCCCTTTAATGCATTTTGAATTCTCAATGCATGCTTTTGTTTTCCCCGTGGAATAATACCAACCAAGCATGCTTAAAACCAGGTGCCCTTTAATGCAAATTGGAATATGTTTGGTGCCTTTAATGATTTGCTTGAAACATGGTGCTTTTTTAATAGGGATTGAAATCTGTTTATTCCATTTTGGAGTCCCTAAGGCATGTTACAATTGTGCTACTTCTTCAATACTCTTTCTACATTGGGTTGAAGCCTTATTGCTTAGTTCATCATCTACTTCCGTGAAACAAAACTCCTTCTCCTTTTCAGCTTTCAAAAATTCAGGAAAATTCTTCAATAATCTTTTTTGAAACATAGTGAGTCTCCCCAATCTCCTTCAACATCATGGCTACCCTTTCTTTGCTCTGATTCTCCTTCTCAATTACCTGTGTAGGTGATTCACCCCAAAAAGGTGTGAGTTTGGAAACATAAAAAATTGGGTCTATTTGGGACCTTGTGGGAAAAGTTAGCTCATAAGTTGCTGCCCATATGCGTCTCATTATCTAATAAGGCCCAAAAAAATGTGGAGCTAGCTTCTGAGAAATTCTTTTATCCACTGTTTGTTGGCGGTACGGTTGAAGCTTCAAACACACCCACATACCCACTTCAAAGGTACGGTACGCCTATGCTTATTGCTTTGTTCTTGCATTCTTTGCTTTGATTTATAAAGGTTTGTCTTTAGTTGCTGCATTAATTGTTGTCTTTCTTTCAGTATGTTTGATGATACCTTTTCACGTGTGTGACCCAGAATATAGTCCTTCAGAGTCGATAGGGTTCGCTCGTAAAGAGCCTGAAATGGGGAAAACTCTATTGATGAATATCTTGAGGTGTTATATGAGTATTCTGCTAGGTATAAGAATTTGAACCAATACTTTGGTTGGTCACTAGTAAAGAAACACATATACGCCTCCAATCCCCGATTAACAACTTCAGTCTGACCATTAGATTTTGGGTGGTAAGAAGAGCTGAAACAAACTCTAGTTCCTTGTAGGCGGAAAAATTCCTTCCAAAATCTACTCTTGAATACCTTGTCTCTGTCTGAAACAATAGTCCTTGGAACACCATGCAACTTAAAAACTTCATAAGCAAAATGACTAGCAAGATTTGTTGTTGTGAAGTATGTCAACAATGCTAGGAAGTGACCATATTTGGTAAGACGATCCACTACAACCCAAATAACCATGTGGCCAAATGAAGAGGGGGTGTGTGATAAAGTCCATTGAAATGTCCTCCCATACTTGTTGAGGTAATGGTAATGGTTGTAACAATCCTTGTTTCTTTGTTGGGACATTTTTATTTTGTTGACAAATCAAACATTTCTTAATGTACTCCTTTGTGTCTTTGTATTGTCCATGCCAATAGAAGGAGGTAGTTAGGCGAGGAATGGTTGGTTTAATGCCTGAATGGCCTGCTACTGGGGAAGCATGATACTCAAAAGTGGAGTTTCCCTCATGTTTGCAACTTCTGAAACAAAGATATTGTCCTTATGGTACACCAGTCCCTTGTACCAGAGGTAAAATGACTCTTTTTCATCTTGAGTTAACTTTTCTGATACTTCATTTCCTTCCTTGGTCTCATAGAATGAGATGAGTTGGTTGAACAATGTCGGTATCAGAGAGGTAATGGATGTGAAAACAAATTTTGAATTGGATCACAATGAGACAATGCATCTGTAACTCTATGGTCCTTCCTAGGTCTATAAAAATATCATAATAAAAACCTTGTAATTTAGTTGCCCATTTATATTGTTCAATAGTTTGAAATGTTTGAGTTAACAAGTGCTTCAAACTTTGTTGATATTTATATATACGGAAATAACGTCCCAATAAGTACTGATGCCATTTCATTATTGCCTTTGTTACAGCAAACAACTCACGAACATAAGTTGAGGCCACTTGTAGTTGAGGGGACAACTTTTTACAGGAGAATGCAATTGGGTGCCCTTTTTGTGATAGGACTACACCAATGGCAATAATTGATGCTTTGATTTCCACATCGAAGACCAAGTTGAAATCATGCAACATCAACATAAGAGCTTTTATCATTTTTCTATTAATTATGTAAAGGTCGTAAGAGTCGTTGTAGTCTATGTAAACTTTTTTTGCTTTAACAATTCAGTGAAAGGAGAGACATGAGAGACATAGTGATGGATAAATCGACAATAAAACCCAATTAGCCCAAGGAACCCATGTAGGGAAGTCAATTAAGCTAGGGTAGAACATTCAACTATGGCCTGGATTTTATCTCGGTCTGGTTGCACCCCTTGAGCTGACTCAAAATGTCCCAAATAGGAAAACCTTTTAGTTTCAAATACACATTTAGACATCTGAGGGTAAAACTGATGGGTAGACAATAATTCTGAAATCAAATTTAGATGAATGATGTGGTCATGCAATGTAGGACTATAGACCAAAATGTTGTCAAAAAATACTAGCACAAATTTTATGAGATATGGTCTTCGTAGATCATTTATGGCCGATTGGAATGTAGAGGGTCATTAGTAAGCTCAAACGACATTACTAGGAATTTATAATGGCCATCCAAGGTTCGAAATGTTATCTTGTGAGTATCCTATGAGTGTACTCTAATGATGGTAGCCAGATCGTAGGTCTAATTTAGAGAAAATAACAGCATTATCCAACTCATCCAACAATTCATCAATAGTGAGTATTGGAAAATGATATTTCATCGTAATTGCATTTAGGCTTCTTTAGTCCACACAAAAACGCCAAGTGTTGTCCTTTTTGTGGACGAGTAAAACTAGGAAGGAGAAGGGGCGGGTACTTAGAACTACAATTCCTTCCTCTAACATTTTTGTTAGTAATTTGGTCATAACATCTTTTTGAGCATGAGGGTATCAATAGGGTTTGACATTTACTGGTTGTGAGTTTGGCATGAGGGTGAAATGGTGGTTGTAAGGTCGTTTCATAGGAGTCCTTTCGTTTGGGTGTAGACTTTTGCAAATTTGTCTAGGACGTTTTCTATTATGGGCAGAAAGGCTTGGTATTGTTAAGGCTATAGAGTATGGTTGGGTCTTGTTGGTTGGCCAGTGTAGTAGGTAGAGTTATGCAAAATATTTCTGCAATAGCCTCTATTTGGGTCATTCGACATAATTGGGAGTAAGAACTTAACATGGATGGGCTAGAATTATAAGCTATTAAGGTAATTGCCTTTCCTTCATGCTAAAAAGTCATTGAGGGAATTGAAAAATCTGAGGTCACTGGTCCCAATGTCCTCAACCATTCTATGTCAAGTACCAAATTTGCACCTTAAATTGGGAGCAAATAAAAAAGTGTTGTGAATAGTTGGTGTTCTATCATCAAAGGTGTATTTTTGCATAACCCAGAGCAGAAAGTGTGCTCTCTGTTTCCCACTATCACATGGAAATGTAGGGTTGAACATATCTGTAACTTCAAAAGTTGTGCAACTCTTGGTTGCATAATATTGTGTGAGCTATCTGTATCTACTAATACATTTAGTGAGTGTCCATAGATGAACCCTTGGAATTTTAAAGTTTTTGGCGAAGGGTTTCCTTACAAGGCTTGAGCCGATAATTGAAAGTGTACAAAATCATCATAACCATCACTGATAGGTGCCCCTTCAATGGGAAGCCCTTGAATATCAAAAATTTGTTCCAAGCTACATAATTCAGCTAGTTCAACAACAATTAGTAACAATAGAAATTGCTTAGGTTGACAATGGTGCCCAAAAATATACTTTTCATCACAATTATAACAAAGGTCTTCTGCCATACGTTCTTGCATATGGGATGCAATTAGACGTTTAATAGGGAGGCCCTGTGTAGGAGGCTTAAGCACATTCATTGTTTGACCCATTGGAGTGAGTGTGGGTCGGTTAAAACATGTAGTGGAATGAACATCATTCAATTTACTTTCAATCAATTTTGCAAGACCAATAGCATGACTAACTGAAATATGTTGCAGAATAACTAATTCTTTACTAATTTTAGGCTTTAATCCAGATAAGAAACAATTTAAAATCATTTCAGGTGAGAACCCTACTACTTTGTTACAAAGTCGTTCAAAGCGTTCTTGATACTCAACAATTGACCCAATTTGTTTTAGCTTGAATAGTCTCGTCGATGGTTAGCATATGTGGAAGAACCAACACGTTGTTGTAGGTCTCTAGTAGAGGCATCCCAAGTGGAGAGCTGATTGTTTTGAAACATCCACTTATATCAGCTAAGAGCATCACCATGCATAGAAAAGGACATTAGGTCCATCTGCTATCCAGGGAAAATTCGGTAAAAATGAAAAAAAATTGCTATGCTTGAAATATCCAATCGAATGGTTCAAAACCATCAAAAAGTTGAAGGTTTAGTTTTGGTGGTTTAAGATTTGGGTAAAGATTAATGGTGGAGGTAGAATGAGTGGAATGAGGGGAGTGTGAGTGAGATGTTTGGGAAAATCCAGGTGGGGAACACAATTGGGTAACATTGGGTGGTGGTTTTGGCTGGATCTAGGATTGTAGTTCTGAAATTAAAGATTGAAGTTCGTCATGTCTAGTATTCATGGTTTGTTAAATAATTCATGTAAGATAACAAATTTGAGCTCCATTTATGCAAGTTTCTCTAAAATACTACCTAAGGGATCTTCTATGGGCTGGAAAGTGATCTTGGGAGGCGTGATAAAAGAAAATGAAAACACCAATTTGATAGGGTATATTAAAAACGAAAATGTGAAATAAGAATGTTGAGCAATGCTCTAAATTTTTCATACCCCAACTGAAATAGTGAACAATCTTTAAATATAATAAGAAAACCCTAGCTGTCATAATGACCTTACACTTGGCAACATCCTAAATTAGAAACATAATATAGAATTGAAATTCTAAAATAAGATATTTATCCTTGAACATAGTCCTTCATCCAGATTGGGGATAGTCTAATCCTCTTATTCACGGGTCTAATAGTATTGCCTTCACCAAATGGGCTCTCCTTCCTATCATAAGGCTATTAAGTGCAAGATGAATTAAATGAGAGATTTAAATGTTATTTACATTGTTCACATATTCTCAAATGTTATTTTTGTTCTTTAAACGTTGAGGTTATTTATAGATGTACTTTGATAATGTCATTAATGCTTCGTAATCATTATGATTGTTGAAGTTTCTCATGTAAGAGAGAGAATGTTGTAGTCTCAAAAGGTCGTAATCAATAGACTTTTTTTTTTATATTTTATAGTGGAAATTTCCTTTTGAAGTAATAAAATACATTTTGCTTTCTGTAAAAGTATATTGATCAAATGAGTTTTGTATATAGGACATTTTTTTCTGATTTTTTATTCAAATCACATCTTTGTAGATGTTCTTTTATTCTTTCTTGATTCAACTAAGTTTATCCTTCATTCTTCTTAGAGTGGCAACTTGAAATTTTCATATTAAGAGTATATATTTCTGAAATGTGCATTCTTTTTCAGATTCTTAACTCAATGTAGAAAGTAAAATACAATATTAACTCTAACATCACTATTAGATTCTCAAAATGATTAATTAATTAAACATTTTAAAATTATTTTAATTTTGAGAGAACTAATTTATTATATTTTTATAAATATCTAATTACTATTGTTTTAATCTATTTAATTTTTATTGTTATTTATAAAGAAAAAAAGGAAAATAAAAAAATAAAATAGTTGATTAGTTCATGGATCTAATGCTAGAAGAAGCTTTAGGTAGCTGTAGGTAGGAGTGACATGTCTAGTTCTAAGAGGAGGGCACACAATAGTGGTAGTCAACTTCAGAAAGCGAGGGGGAGGCGTGCGAATTGTGGGCATTGTTGAGTTGTGTAAGTTGTTAACTTTATTGTTGTCAATTTCTACTACAGACTTATGATTTCACAATGATTGATTAGTGGAGACAAAGACAAGTAGAAGATTATAGACAAATTTGCAATGCATGGGTCTCCTATACACTACGTGTATCGAATTGAGACTATAATCAACCAATATGCGAGCTCCACATAGTCGGGACTATAGGGGCAACAATTTAGTTAGTGTATTACACTCCTATTTATAGGTCCTGACTACTATTGTCTACTAAATCACCTTCTACTTTATTTCCAGAAGACATTAATTCTTTGATGCAATTGCAAAATCAAATAACAATCATGTCATACTTTCCATCCACCAATATTTTGATTTGGTTTTAAATCATACAAAAATAATTTTTATTTTAGAACTAGTAAGTTACCCATGCATTCGTATAGAGCGATATTTTTTTGCCGCATGGTTAGGACACACATGTTACCCATGTACTCATATGGTTAAAGTACACACGTTACTTATGCATTCACATTGTTAATAACACACATGTTACCTATATATTCATATGGTTGGGAGTACACATGTTACATGTGCATTTACATGGTCAAGTAGACACATGTTACTCGTGCATTCGCATGGTTAAGAACACACGTGTTACATTTTTATTCAAATGATTAAGAATGCACGTTACCCATGCGTTCACATGGTTAAGAACGCGTATGTTATCCATACATTCGCATGAGACAAAGTGATTTTGACACATGTTTAGAAGTATGTAACTATCAATCTTATTAAAGCGTATGAGTGACCTTGATAATGACATAGACATCTAAAAATGCCATAGAAAGTAGCATTAAATGGAAAAATGTCATGATGGTATACATATATAGAAAAGTAAATGAAACATATTATTACTTATGCAACAATTAATTAAACCTTTAATCAACCATGAAAAATGAAAAGTCCGAAAATTTAAATAATAAATAAAATCTTAAATTGGAACAATGATAATTTAAACAAATAATTGTTTTAATTCGAAAATGATAATTAAAACAATAAATGATTTAATTTCTTACAATTGAGAACTAGAACATTGATAAAGGAAAGGGAAAAGTTCAAAAAAACTTCTTAAACTTTATGTGTTTTGAGAGTAGATACTCTAAACTATTTTTTCTTCCTAATTACTCTTTAAACTCTAACTATTTGTAAAATTGGTTCCTCTATATATATATATATAATTTTAATTTTTAATTAATTATTCAATGCTTTAAGCTTTGTTTTCCAGACCTACGTGAATAATTGGATATTTGGATGCAAACTAATAGGATGCTAATTAACATTTAGTGGAGTTTAACATTAACAAGGAATAAAATTACTAAAATGAGCGTAAAATCTATGTAAAGATAATGTAAAAATTTATGTATAGTGAGTGTATTATTCGTTATTCATTTATATTATTTTTAGTTGAGAAAAGTCAATAATAACTAAAAATGAATAATAAATAATATAATAACAATGTAAAAAATTATTATATTATCCGTGTTGGACAAAAATATAAAATACCTTCATTTACAAACAAAAAATGTAAATAAAAACTGTTTTTCTGTATACTCTGTATCGTAGCCTCTACCCTTGCCAAGTTCTCCCGTCCCTTTCACAACACTCAGATTTTCAGCTTGAATCACTGCCTCATAGAAATGCTTAGAGCTCTAATTCTCAAACGCTCGATTCCTCTTCACCATGAAAACCCTCTTCGAACCCTAACCTCTGCCAACACCACCACCGCCGCCGCAACCTACAACCACCTCCGCCGATTCTCCACCTTCCCCGAATCCTCCTCCTCCACCGATGCCCAAACCCGAAAGTACATCGGCTACGCGGCGCTCCTCATCTTCGGCGGCGTCGGCACCTATTACTCCTTCCCCTTGCCGGAGAACGCCAAGCACAAGAAGGCACAACTCTTCCGCTACGCCCCCTTGCCTGAGGACCTCCACACAGTCTCCAACTGGAGTGGGACCCACGAGGTCCAGACCCGAAACTTCCACCAGCCTGAGAACCTGGAGCAGCTTGAGAACGTGGTTAGGGAGGCGCATGAGAAGAAGACCCGGATTCGACCAGTCGGGTCGGGTCTTTCGCCGAATGGGATCGGGCTTTCGAGGGCGGGGATGGTGAATTTGGCCTTGATGGATAAGGTTTTGGAAGTGGATAAACAGAAGAAGACTGTGAGGGTGCAGGCTGGGATTAGGGTACAACAGCTTGTTGATGGGATTAAGGATCATGGACTTACACTGCAGAATTTTGCATCCATTAGAGAGCAACAAATTGGTGGCATCATTCAGGTTTTTATTTTATTTTATTTTACTTATTTATTTTAGTGAATTGACAACTTCCTTGTTGAGAAAAATTGTGCCCCCAATTTAGTCTTTAAGAAATGAAAATCTCACTGTGCTCACTGAAGTTTTAAGTGCCAGTCAAATCAGGACCTGTTTATTTAGGTTTAAAATAAGTCATTATACAAAAGTGATTCTAATTCTTCTAGCTTCTAGAATGAAGCTGAAATTTGTTTTTTCAGCAGCTTCTGCATTTATCGAAAAGCCTGACCAAACAAATATGTAAGGGTTAGAAGCAGTGTTTTAAATTGCACGTTTACTGCAAATGCGGAAAATTGTGGTAATTGCAACCCCGATTGTAGTCGGGATGCTGTTGCAGAGACTCCTGAAACCATAATATTACGGCCACAATTACGGTTGCAGAGTAAAATTGAAAACACTGGTTAGAAGTGATTTTTTAATCAAAATAATCATTTTTTGAGTGAAACAAGCCTTAACAAATGACCCCTTAGTAATTTTTATGACAAATTTAGGGATATATTAGTTCCTATTAGGAATTAGTTTGATTGCCATTTAATATTCTTAGGAAAAGTTAACAAGTTGAGATTTTACATTTCCCAAGGACTAAATTGGGAGACACATTTTTTCTTAGAGACAAATTTAGGTATTTACTCTTATTTGTAATTTGTAAGGTTTGATGAATTGGTAATGGTTTGATTAATTGAATTTCTTTGATTCATTCCTTGAAAATCAAATGGGTATAGCTTCATGTCAATTAATGGTGATTATGGATGAGTATGTGTTGGTTCATATCATTTAGATGGGCGATTGGTATCTGTTAGAGTCATTGTTCAGAGCTGGCAATATTCAAGTGTTTAAATAACATGGAACTTTTGTACACTTATTTGTTAAGCTTTGGTTTGAGTATGAGTTTTGGCATCGTAATGTGTTAAATTGACTGCCTACTAACTACATTATTGTGAATTCTTACATTGTAAGATAGATTAGGCAATGTGATGTATTTGGAATATTACTTGCAGACGAACTCAGGATTTTCTGCCTGCATCAGGGTTTAGTTGACTTGATGTAGTTTAGCGAACTAAATTCTATCCCTTTCTATGTTCATAATTCACAAATATAACTCTTTGTGTTCATGTTCTTTAGGTTGGTGCACATGGCACTGGTGCTAGATTGCCTCCTATTGATGAACAGGTGATTGCCATCAAACTGGTCACTCCTTCCAAGGGGACAATAGAGATATCAAAAGAGCGAGAACCTGAGCTGTTTTACCTTGCTCGTTGTGGCCTTGGGGGACTTGGAGTTGTGGCTGAAGTCACCCTTCAGTGTGTTGATCGACAGGAGCTTGTGGAGCACACAGCTGTCTCAACCATGAAAGACATAAAGAAAAATCACAAGTAATTGTGTAATTGTTTGGGGTTGGTGAACCAAACAATTATGAAATATATTGAACACCATTCTCATTAATGTTCACAAACAATTATGAAATATATTGAACACCATTCTCATTAATGTTCACAAACAATTATGAAATATATTGAACACCATTCTCATTAATGTTCACAAACAATTATGAAATATATTGAACACCATTCTCATTAATGTTCACAAACAATTATGAAATATATTGAACACCATTCTCATTAATGTTCACAAACAATTATGAAATATATTGAACACCATTCTCATTAATGTTCACATTTTTCTTATGGAACTAAGATCCCAAACTTAATAAGCTTACCACTACCTGCCATAATAATAAATAATAATAGCCCAATTAGAACCAGTGACCACCGAGGGCCAAGCTAATATAATAACCAAAAAAATTATTATTTCAGAACATGTAAATATTACTGATCATTTTATTTAGCATTTAAATTGTACAATTTTTTTTGTGTGATCATCATTGTCACTATTATTTTTAATCGATAAAATATTATCATGCTTTACGAAATGACTGTCTGTACTTCACTGAATTCTTTTGTTTCTTTTGGTTTATCCCCCTGCCTGTAGTTTTGTGCTTGGTTGCTGCTGAAAATGGTTTTCTTGCAAATTAAGTTATTAAAAACAATCCACTCAGTCCTATTGGGAGAGTCAAGGGAGGCGATAGATGTTAAGCCAGAGCTGGAGGGATGAATCACGGGTTCTGTTTAAGCAGAAGTAAAACAAAGTATATATAGAATGCAAATTCAGTTGGATGTGTGTGAATCCTGATTTGGAGGTGAAAATGGAGATGGACCATACCACAAGTCACACAGTTTAATTATCTAGGTTCTATAATAAGCACTGGTATCCAATCTAACAGAAAACAATAGGATAGAAAGGAAAAGCCCCTAAACCAGAATCAATTTGATTCTTGGCAGGGTTCTAAAGAATTGTATTATTTTGAAGTAGTTACAAGTAGAAGAAGAAAGAGAACAAGGATCCCACGATCCTAACCCACTGATTCCACAATCAGATTGGAATTAATTAACTAACTTTCCCCCAAAGCTGTTTTGCAGCCTAACCACTTTAACTACCCAAGGGTTAAGAGGAAAGTTTGTTATTCTAACCAAACCTTCCTTTTCCCATTTTATATACATTTTTAACCTCAGGCTTGGGTTTGGCCTTATCAATACCCCCCTAAAATTTTAAACTTGTCCTTAACTTGAAAGCTAGGAAATCTGTCTTGTAAGGTGACTGCCATCTCCCAAGTGCACAGTCATGGTTAGGAAGTTTCTGCCATTTAACCAACGCCTCCACATTACCTTGACCATCTTCCCTACTGTCAATGACATTCTCTGATACCACCTCCAATTCTAACTCCTCATTCAGCATAGGTGGAAGAGGTTGAGGTTGGTGATGAGGTTTAAGAGCCTTCTTCAACAAAGAGACATGAAAGACTGGATGAGTTTTGGTGTGACCAGGCAACTCCAAGTGATAAGCCACAGTTCCCACCCTCTTAATCACTTGGTAAGGTCCATAATACCTTGATTCATAGCCTCTACCTAAGAGTTATTAGCTAACACCCCTCGTGCCCTAGGTAGTCAATGCTAGCCTGACCAAAACTATACTTCTTCAAATTAGTTTTTAAATAATGCTCACCCAATAAAAGCCAAAACTGCTCGTAGATGTTGGCTATGAGAAACTAGATCAGGGCTATACACCAATATGTCATCAAAAAATTCCAATGTGAACTTCCTCAAGAAGGGTTTTAAGATCTCATTCATGAGAGGTTGGAAAGTGGAGGGTGCATTAGTCAGCTCTAAGGGCATAACTAGGAACTCATTGTGACCTTTATGAATTCTAAAAGCTGTCTTTCACACATCTTCTGGCCTCATCCTTATCTGATGGTATCCTGATTTCAGGTCAAGCTTAGAAAACACCCTTGCCCTTCCCAACTCATTCAACAACTCCTCAATCAGTGGAATGGGGAACTTGTTGGGGATTGTAATCTTGTTGATGGGCATGTAGTCCACACAAAACCTCCAACCTCCATCTTTCTTTTTCACCAAGATGATGAGGCTAGAGTAAGGGCTTATGCTGGGTCTAATCACCCCAACTTCTAACATCTCAACCACTAATCTCTCTATCTCAAATTTATGATAACATGGGCATTTGTAAGGTCTGAGATTGGGTATCTCAGCCCCTTCCTTCAGGTGTATGGCATGGTCATGTTGCCTAGAGGGTGCTAGCCCTTGAAGGTCTTGGAAAACCTCCTAATGCTGCTGTAGAACTCCTTCCAATTATGTTGGAACCCCCCTTCCTAGTCCAGACTGAGTAGGCATGTCACACTACAGTAGCAATCCCTCCCCTCCTTCAACAACACTTGCATAAAAGCCCCTAAGGAAAGTTCTGCCCTAGTCAAAGGAGGGTCTCCCACAATGGTAACTACTGAATCTCCCCTTTTATCAATCAACATCATTTTCCCAAAATCAACTCTTACTTCCCCTAAGCTTGCCAACCATTCTAACCCCAGTACCATATCCACCCCTCTCAAAGCAAACAACTAGAAGTCTTGGATTACCTCTATTTGTTGCATACATAGCTTGAGTTGTGATTTTTCCCTTGCAAGTAATGTGGTGACCATCTCTCATCTCAACCACATAGGCTTTGGTCTCTTCCACCTTCAGCTGCAACTGGTTCACTAAGTACTTTGAAATGAAATTGTGGGATACCCCACAATCAATCATGATGACCACTTGACTTCCACCAAGAATACCCCCAATCTTCCAAGACTTTGTGGATGTGAGCCCTTTTTCATGGAATACAAGGAAAGTTGTAGGGAGTTGAAGTTTTCAACTTCTGCCCCTACTTCCTCCTCACACTCAGCTTCCTCCTCTTCAGCCATGAGAAGCATCCTCAACTGCTTGTTCTTGTACCAATGTTCCCTAGAGAGGTTTATCACACCTGAAACATAAACATTTTTCTCTTTTCTCCTTCATCCCAGTACTGGTTAACCTCCTATACTCCCCCATAGCTTTAGAGCTATCAGCCTCTTGAGTGGTTCTAGGTGGTTCTAGGTGGTCCAACCACACTCCCCATGGATGATCCCTCTCTCCTACTGCTACTGGCAGAAGAAAGTTCCAAAATCACAGCCTTGCTATAAGAATTGCTTCGAATTGACCCAAAAGACCTTGCATACCCCAAGTGGGTCCTCTTACTCACCACAAGATTCTTCTGCTCAATAAGAATGACCTTCTGAATCACCTTTGGTAAGGTCTTCAGTGCATACAACCTCACTTCCACCCTTATTTCCTCCTTGAGTCCATTCAAGAACACCCCTCTAACAAAGTCTTGGTTAATTTCCCTCAAGGCTCAAGCCTATTTTTCAAACTCTTCTACATAAGCCTCTACACTCCCTTCTTATCTAAATGACAGTAGTAACTCAAAGGGGTTTTGAACCATTGATGGTTGGAACCTCCTTACCACTGCTAATTTAAAAATTTCCCATCTAGGAGATGGATTGCAGCCTTCCCACCATTGGTACTAGTTGAGAGCTCTACCTTCTAAAGCAACTAGTGTGGCTCTCATCTTCTCATCCTCAGAAATGGCCCTAAGGGTGAAGTACCTTTCTAATTTCTACACCCATCCATAAGTATCCTCCCCCATGAAGATAGGAATCTCCAGTTTCCTCCATCTATCACGACTCTGGCCTAGTTTATGGCTATCAACCTCCTCATCATTCTCACTGCCTTCTCCCAAGGAATTCTCACCTCGTGTAACCCCCAGCTTGGTAGCTATGGCAGCAAGCAACTCCTCAGTTTTCTTGGTGTGTGCCTCGTTTAATTTCAACCTTAGACGCATCTCTTCCTTTACTTGGCGCATTTCTTCAATTTCTTGCATCCAACTATCATTATCCCTTGCCATGCTTCTTGTAGAGACCATACGATAAAAACTCAACAACGAAAATGGTGGTTCTTGCCAACAGGCACCAAAATGGTGCTCTGATGCCAGTGATAAGCACTGGTATGCAATCTAACAGAAAACAATAGGATAGAAAGGAAAAACCCTTAAACCAAAATCAATTCGATTCTTGTCAGGGTTCTAAAGAATTGTATTATTTTGAAGAAGAAGTAGTTACAAGTAGAAGATGAAAGAGAACAAGGATCCCACGATCCTAACCCACTAATTCCACAATCAGATTGGAATTAACTAACTAACTTCCCCCAAAGCAGTTTTCCTAATTATAGCAGCCTAACCACTTTAACTACCCAATGGTATAAGAGGAAAGTTTGTTATTCTAACCAAACTTTCCTTTTTCCCCTTTTATATACATTTTTAACCTCATGCTTGGGTTTGGCCTTATCATTCTACCATAAAAAGTGAAGAATAAATAATGATATAAATTGTAGGATACAACCTAGGTGGATGAAATGAAGAAATGCTTTATATGTTTTATTTGTGATAGAAATGTATCAAGTTAAAAGGAAATTTACCACATTGCCATAGACTAGCATGTTTTTGTTATGGGATGTTGGGAACTAAAGTGACAATAAGAACATAAATATGTTATACATGAGAATGGTGCATTGGATGAGTGGGCATTAAAGAAAAGATTGGATCAAATTGAAGAGTAAATATATTAAAAGGAAAGTAGGAGTGCCACCTACTCGGAAAAATGGTAGAATAGTTTCCACATTCAGAAGTAGACCAACAAAAATAAGTTATAATAGTTGGTCAGGTGGAGGACAGCCTAGTAATTAAAGGTAGAAAAAGACGAAGACAAATGCTGTGAATTCATTAGGAAGGACTTGGATCTACATGACCTCTTTGAAGATTTGATTTATGATTGAATTCAATGGCATCATTTGATCCACATACTTGACTCTATCGAATGAGAAAAGGCTTTGTTTGTTGTTGTATTGTTGCATGAAATTTATTTCATTCAGTTATCTTGAAAGGACCAGCTTATGGTGTCCCTTAATGCAGCACATCCATGCACCCCTTTGCAATTGCTTGTGATGTGTTTATTTGTTTCGTTGCAATAGTTTCAGAATTTTAGATTATGTGATAATGTGATCTACTTATATCATTGAATTTGGTGAAGGGAGGAAACAATAACCTTTGGTGCACATTTCTTACAACATATCAAGAGAATAAGTTTTATGTATTGAATTTGGACCAAGTAGGGGCATCAAGGTGTTGGAACATATCCCTAGCTTGCTAGGATAGATTGATTGGTGCCAATTGGTTGGCCTGCCTACTGACCTACTCTAAGTTGAGAGTTGAGTCACGAGGCTTATGTGAAGGCTTTTGCTTCATGTCTCCTAGATTGGAGGGCACTGCGTGAGGCTGGATTTATAGAGCAGTAACTACCTCCAACTCCCAACAGTGGAGGGGTTACAGGCTACAGCACTACCAGTCCATGATTCCTCTTGAGCCTAGCTATTTGGACCAACAATTTAAAAAGAAGGCGACTCCACCTAGCGGGATTAAGGCTTGGTTGTAGTTATTGTTTTGTGTATTGAATTTGAAATAACATAATAGGTTAAAAATCACATGTTATGGATGGGTTTCAATTTTGGAGCCTATAAAATGTCTTCGAACAGGAAAGCACTGGGAAAGTAAAATGAACTTGTATTAAATTGGACTTAGAATTCGCTTTCAAGTTGAATTGTGCATAAAAGAAAAGCAGGAAGCAAGAAGGGTGTTTTGGATAGACATATGTAGTGTCGTAATGGTACTTTCAAATTCAAAGCAATTATCAAACATAATAATATACCGAGTAAATGTTCAGTTTGCTTTTCTAAAGATATATTCAACATCGGATTCTCCCTCCATTTTTTAAATATATGAATTGGTCCTCCAAAATTATGTGTAACGTCAACTTGGTCCATGAAGAACAAACTGATGTCATTAATTATCACTGAATGATAAGTTTATGTCACCGATAAAAGGAGGACTTGTATGTTTTTGTGAATATCTTTTGAGGACCAAAATATATGCTTAATATGATCCTTAACATTTTGCTAGTATTTTACTTTCACATGCTGTGTAAACTCCACTGACCCATTTATTTCTGCATCATGAAATGTGCTTTTATCTTATCTTTTGGTTGAAGTTATCAGGGATCTGCTTCCAATATTTATATGGCTCTTTTCTATCTTATGCAGGAAATTGTTATCTGAGAATAAGCATGTCAAGTACCTGTATATCCCATATACTGACTCTGTTGTGGTTGTGAGATGCAATCCTGTTTCGAAGTGGAAAGGACCTCCCAAGTTCAAACCAAAGTATACTAAAGATGAAGCCATACAACATGTGCGCGACCTTTATAAGGAGTCTCTCCAGAAATATGGGTATGGTGATACCTTTTCTGTTTATTGTATGATTTCTCAATTTATTTTGAAATGGGAATAGAATACTGAAGTGGCCATGATGTGAAAGAAGAGTATTGCTATGACTACTTTACAACTAAATCAATGCTAGCTGAAGCTGTGGCTTTCTCTTTTCCGCAAGTGGTTACACTTATTTGTTTGTCTTCTTTTCATGGCATTTCTTATTTATTTAATTATTTATTGTCCTGTCTGCATTTTCATTTATTTAAACATATTGAAAATTCTGTTGCTTTGTCTTTCACCTTTTTGTAGGGCTGTGAAATCCTACTAGTTTAATGTAAGTTAGTGAGCATGGACCGGTAAATGTTAGTGTATTTTTCTTATTTATCTTAAGAGTTGTTCGCACACTTTATTGATACTCTGAAAGGGCTTTAATGTTTAACCGCAAGTTCATCTTATACTACAGTTTTCTTTGGTTTCTAGAAGTTTTCTGCCAATGGCTCTCATTTATATCTTTAGTTAATGGTGTTATGATTTTAATGTTGCCAAGTCACAAGTTTCTATTCTTGTTTACAGAGCAGAAGGAAATAAGGGTAAATCATCAGACAATGGTGAAGAAAACATAGATGAACTTTCTTTCACAGAGTTAAGAGATAAGCTAATTGCCCTAGATCCTCTAAATAAAAATCACATCATCAAGATCAATCAAGCTGAGGCTGAGTTCTGGCTGAAGTCAGAAGGCTATAGAGTTGGGTGGAGTGATGAAATATTGGGCTTTGATTGTGGAGGCCAACAGTGGGTATCTGAGACATGCTTCCCTGCTGGAAAACTATCTAACCCAAGCATGAAAGACCTTGAATACATTGAAGAGCTGATGCAACTGATAGAGAAAGAGGAGATATCTGCACCAGCTCCAATTGAGCAGCGGTGGACGACTAGCAGTAGAAGTCCCTTGAGTCCTGCTTCAAGCCCATCCGAGGATGATATATTTTCATGGGTAATAATCCTATCCTGGATAACTGAAATGGTTACCAACAGTATGAATGTAGTTCCCACTTTTTTATCTTTGCCAGGAAGGGCTTCTTCAGCAGTGCATTTTTGTTGAAAGATAGATAACTTATTTGCTGGAATTTTTATATCAAAATAGGCAACTACTTGGATTTAGTTTAGTCAACTACTAATAGCATTGTCCTTCATTACCTATAACTAAATGTTTTTAAATCAATAGATAATAACCCCTGGCTTCTATTAAGTTTAATATTATGATGCTAATTTGGTTTTATAGTCAATTATTCTTGACGGTGTTTCAGGTTGGTATAATCATGTACCTCCCTACTACGGATGCTCGCCAAAGGAAGGATATAACAGAAGAATTCTTTCATTACAGGCGTCTGACCCAGGCAAAATTATGGGATCATTACTCTGCTTTTGAGCATTGGGCTAAGATTGAGGTAATTATCTAAGCATTACGAATTGTGGAAAATGATTCAACCTGGTATTTGAAACTGATTTACCATTTGTTGTCTTAATCTAAGTTGTTTGATGTTTGACCTAATTTCCTCGTATTTGACGGAACGTTTATCTAGACCCGGAGTGAAGTTGTGGGCAAAACGTGAGACCCAACGACAGAAGGATCTAGAGTATGGAATAGATCTTTTAGAAACAGCAACAAGTGAGGTACTTGGTTATTCATAACTGAGGAGGGCATCCGGTTAATGAGGGAACAGGCTGTGAGAACAGCGTTTCACCAAAAACGAGACAGAACATGCCCAACCTGAGTTGTCTCAATTAGTTGTCAATTTTTACATTAAGCAACTCTGTTGTGTTGGGGGTTTAGCACAAGACGTTTGGTGAAGAATGGCATTAGTGGCCATAAAGTTTTGAAAAGGTTGTCACAACTATTCACGGGCAATATGACTACACAAATTGAGACAATAAATTATGTTTCTATTTCTTTATAAAAGGTATGAAAAATTGAAAACAACTGTGTTTTGCATTAGAAATATCCAAGTATGATGAGAATAGTGACAGATAAACACGACAAAACATGTGGAACGAAACATCGACACATTGTGATTAGGAGAGACTCATACCAACTTCTACGACTTTGAAGACTGCGATGGCCCAACTGAGCATGAATGGTCAAAGCAGAGACTGAATAAACACGAGAAGGAGCAAAAAGCTGATGGAGACCATTGGACTCACACCTGATGCTAATCATTTGTCTCGAACTCCGGTCCTTCAAGAAGACAAAATCTTTAATGAAATAAATAATTAAGTCAAGAGAACGAGCTAAATAACCCAACAAAAAGTATATTGAATGGAGAAACAAAAACATAAAGCGCATAATCAATCGAAAGGAAGGGATGGGCGATACCCACCCCTTGAGACTGATTTTTTGATCCATTAGCTAAGGTAACAAAAAATTAAGTAACTTTAAGTGTAAACATTAGGCATAAGAGATTTGTTACTAGATATATGATCATATGCACCAGAGTGAAGAATTCAAGGGCCTAATATGTTTTTTCAGTCAGAGAGACAAGCATAAGATTTACTTGTGTACGCAATAGAGGCTGTGGGATTGGGGCCCTCATATTCCTCAAATTTCTTCAGAAATCAGCATTGGCTGCCAGTGATGTAGGGTATTAGTGGAAGACTCATATACGGGCAGGTGGATCAGCCTCTACAACATTAGCTGTGCGAGGAGAGCAACCATGCAAAGTCTACCATCTATCAGTAGTGTGGCTCAATAGTGGAAATGATCACTTTTTGAGAAAGACTTATTAGAATGGCAGCGCCAAGTATGACACAACCATTGCTCTAAGATACAACAGCCGAAGTATCAACTAGAGGAGGCATGACTAGATGAAGAAAATATTTGGTAGGGCTCGATGTAAAGTGGACCAAGCCGTGTTAAGAATATACGGTGGGTGATAATGGATCTACCGAGTAACATGGATTAGGATTTCCATGGTGAAAGAAACAAGGTGGTGGGTGGGTAGATGTGCGCAAACCTTACCCGTGTGATTGAAGAGGTTTTTTTCTAGGATTTGAACCCATGATCTCCTGGTCTCAAGGCAAGAAACCTTACTGTTGTGCCGAGGCTCACCCTCTGGTGCAGGAAACGAGAGAAGAGAAATTTATAACAAGAAAGCTCTCTCTCTCACACATAGACACACTCACATGCACATGCTCACACTCACATGCACATGCTCACACTCACACCTGCATACCAGCACATGGCACATGGTCATGTATCTCTATGGACTTTGTGTTGTTACTGAACTATAAATAGAATGATTTATGCTACTACCACCACAACCACTACTAGAAATATTAACTTGGAAGATAAGAGCAATTGACCAATATTGGCATGGTTGGGGATGTAGGTGCTAGTGGTGTCATCAGAAATATTCAACAATCGTTGAAAGGCCTGAGACCATGTGGGACTATAATAAACACTGGTTAAGATCTGTTGGTGTACACACTCTAGTGTTTGTGGAAGAGTAGAGGATAAAAGTCATAAATAACTGTCAATGCTGCTTCTATGCAGATTGATCCTTAAGTAGGCATCATGTTATCAAATTCCTTGCATCAACGAGCATGCCTTGCCAAGGAAAGAATCCATATGAGTACCTTGTTCTTCGCGTAAACTCATTTTACTAGTGCAGTTGTTTTGGGCTTCTTGCCACACCACATAGCAAGTTTCTATTGATTGAAAAAGATTTACCATCTTCGGATCAATGGACTGCCATAGGACATTGAGAAGCTGTACATCATTTTCTTTCCATAAGAAAGATCAACTTTTGGGACATCTTCAAGTTTCTTGGTAAGATTCTCTCATCGCCCCTCTTTGCAAACAAAATCTTTACAAAATTACCAAAATTTTAAGTGGGTGATATGGTTAACTTGGTTGTAATTGACAGGACTTTTAGCAGTCAATAAGATGTAGATGAGTTTACTGGAATGCCAAGAACACTGCCTTCCGTTGTGAGAAATCAAGGAAGATGACCAAAAAATAAAAGGAACACCCTGGAATACGTCCGAAATGGACTGGGTAGGTTTGGAATCAACAACATACAACTAAGACACTATAAATTGCCCAAGAATAGGAGGATTGAGTCACCCACGATATGGAACATCCCTAAAACAGGGAAGATGAGAACCGAAAGAGATTGGGATTTCTTCTATAGGGGATTAAGAACAATGATGGAAAAAGATACTTTTCTTCAGGTGTATCAAGCTTGTGACGGCACATGAAGCGTTAGGTGGAAGCATGACTTCACTTTTGAATACGGGGTTGTCTTGCGATTCTTTATATATTAAGGTCATCATTAGATACAAAGAGATATATTCGTAATCAAATAAAAGAATAAATCCTAAATTTGTTTTTAATTGACTCTATGCTATAGACAAGGACAAACATTTTAATATAACATATGTGCAGTATAGTGCAATTGATACTCTAACATAACTAGTATCATCAAAGATTTGAAGTGGAAAATTAAAGTGAAGTATTGAAATATACTTAATTTACTGTAGAGTTTAGCAAGAGGCGAACAACTCTACTGTAGAGGTAAAGATTGAGGATTGTATCATATCATAAGTCACTAAATTTAAGTATCTTTGGTCAATCATATAAGACGATGGATAAATTAACGGAGATGTGAACCATAGGATTCAAGCGAGTTGGATGAAATGGCGGAGTTGGATGAAATGGCCCCTTTTCCAATCCCTAATTTCTCGGCTATGGCAGCTACCAATTCCTCCGTTCTCTTCATACGTGCCTCATTCAGTTCTCGGCTATGAACTTCCTCTCTTTCTTGGCCTCAACTATCACCTTCCTTTGCCATACTTCTCGTAGAAACCATACGCAAGAATCAACAGCAGGAAATCGCGGTTTTTCCCAACCCTCAGGCACCATGAATGGTGCTCTGATACTAGTGATAACACTGGCACCAATTAAGAATTGAATTTAGAACAACAAGAGTAGAAAAGAATTGCCCCTAACCTAGAATCAAGGTGATTCTGTTAGGGTTTTATGTGAATTTTATTGAAGAAGAGTGGATTACAAGAAGAATAGTGAATAGAAAGAAGAACTTGAATCCCACGATCCAATCCTAGCTTCTGATTCCAAATCAGTGAGCTCACTCCTAACTAACTCCCTCCAACTAACCACCTTTCTATTTATAGAATCTCCCCTCCCACTAACTAACTACCTAAGGGTAAAGAGGGAAGTTTGTTATTATTAAACCAAACTTTCCTTTTCCCTCTAGTATATACATTTTTTATAACATGCTTTGTCCCATCACTAGCCTTATCAATTTCAGGTGTCATTTGTGATAAAAAGGCATCACTCAAGCTTAAGGGGAAGCTTTACCGTACGACTATAAGACCTGCAATGTTATATCAGATTGAATATTGGGTGATTAAATGTCAATCAGAGAATAGACTCCAAGTAGTAGAGATGAGAATATTACGTAGGATAGGTTGACACTAGGCAAGATAGGATTAGAAATGAATGCATTATGGAGAAAGTTGAAGTACCTCCTATTATAGAAAAGATGGTAGAATCATGCCATAGGTAATTTGGACATGTGTGGAGAAGATTGGTAGAAACCACTATAAGGAGAGTAGATCAAATGAAATATATTCCAATTCCTAGAGGAAGAGGGAGACCAAGAAAGACTATAGGGGAAATGATAAAGAAAGACTTTTAGATAATGCTTTGTCAATAAACATGATTTATGATAGAACATTATACTGTTATTCGATCCATGCAGCTGATAGAACTGGTATTTCGAGTAGAAGAATATGAGAACAATATGAGTGAACTGTGCAAAATCAATGTGATTCTGAACTAGGGTATTGTATTTCTTTCTTTCTTGGATACAGAGAATGATACAAGTTTATGAATAGTAGTAACTGATTCCTTATGAATCAATTTCCCCAACTGCCTAACTTCTCAAAAACTACCCATTCCCAAGTATTTCCCTCTTATTTATACTAGCTAATAATACCAGAATTCCTAACTACCAGTTAGTTAGTTAGTTAATTTTGTTTCTTGCGCCTAACATATACATTCTTGATAGGGGGTCTAAACTTATTACAAAACCTCCTTAGGTTGAACCAACAATTCAAGTTCCTCATTCATTATAAGTGGTAGCATATGAGGTTGTTGGTGTGGTTTAAGTGCCCGTCTCAACAATGACACATGAAAAATAGTATGTATCTTTGAATGGGCAGGAAGGTCTAATTTGTAAGCCACTACACCCACCTTGCTCTGAATCTGATATGAACCATAAAAGTGCGAAGCTAACTTTGCAAAGGGTCGATTAGCTAAAAACTTCAACTTATAAGGTTGCATTTTCAAATAAACCCAATCCCCCACCTCAAACTCCACCCACCTCCTATGCTTATTGGCTTGAGCTCGCATTTGATCCCGGGCTTGAAGTAAATTCTGTTTAAGCTCACTTAAAATATCATCCCTTTTCTGCAACAGCTGATCCACTTCCTCTACCTTTGAAGGAATGGCACATCCTTCCCAAAACAAGAAACATGATACTCTCTTGTATGTTCTTAAAAATCTAGAATGCCTTCCCATCGGGGTATCTTGACATGCAGCGAGGATCATTGGAATTTTGTTTGAGTTTCTCGGCAGCACCAACCTACCCTAGAACAATAACCTTCCGTTTCTAAATTCAAACCCAACATGGGAATTAGAGTAAATTATCAAGTCCTGAATTACTTGCTTCCATTTTGATTCATGTTGAAGCTCTTGACACCATTCATCAATCTCATCCCCTAATAAAATGGAAATCGCTAAGTACATGTCCCTCTTTGACAAAGCATCAACTGCTGAATTTTCACTCCCAAGCTTACATTGAATTTCAAAATCTAACCCAATTAATTTCACAACCCACTTAAATTGTTCTTCATTAAAGAGCCTTTGATTCTTGAGAAATTTAGACTTCGTTGGTCAGTTCGAATGATGAAATGGCGACCAAAAATATAATTTCTCCATCGTTGAACTGTTGGAACTAAAGCCATAAATTCCCTCTCATAAACGAATTTTTGCTGAGCTCTAGGAGATAATCCATAGCTCCAAAAGGCTAAAGGACGACCCTCTTGCATTAAAACTGCATCCAACCCTTTACTTGAAGCATCTGTCTCAACCACAAAATCCTTATCAAAATCAGGTACTACTAGTAATGGTATTTCTGCCATGGCAACCTTCAAGTTTTCAAACGCAATTGTCGCTTGTGTAGTCCAACAAAATTTGTCTTTCTTTAAAAGATCTATTGATGGCTTAGCGATCTTGCCATAACCCTTAACAAAACGCCTATAATACCCTGTGTGGCCTAGAAACCCACATAGACCTTTGATATCTTTAGGAATTGGCCAAGAACACAAGGAAGCAATCTTAGATGGATCTGCTGCCACCCCTGTCGGAAATCACATGTCCAAGATAAGTCAAGGAATACTGACCAAAACTACATTTCTTTTTGTTTGCTTCTAAAGAATTTGCATGCATCACCTTCCAATACTTGTTGCAAATGAGCAACATGAGATAAAAAATCCTTGTTGTAAATTATAATGTCATAAAAAACCCAGCACAAACTTCTTTAAGAAAGGTTTTAAGACTTCGTTCATAAGGGCTTGAAAGGTTTATGGAACATTTATGAGGCCAAATGGCATCACAAAGAATTCATAATGCCCCTCATGAGTCCTAAAAGCTGTCTTCTCAATATCACTCTCCTTCATCCTGATTTGATGATAACTCGATTTCAAATTCAACTTCGTAAAAATTGTGGCCTCTCCTATTTCATTCTATAATTCCTCAATAATTAGAATGGGAAATTTGTTGGAGATAGTAATTTTGTTTAAGGCGTGATAATCCATGCAAAATCTCCATCCTTTATCTTTCTTTTTTACCAAAATGATGAGACTCGAATAAGGATTAATGCTCTGCCTTATAACCCCAACTTCCAACATTTCCGGCACCTATCTTTCTATCTTTAATTTTTCATAGTGTGGGTATTTGTAAGTCCTCAAATTTGGAATATCAGCCACTTCGTTAAGATGTATGGCATGATCATGCATCCTTCTTGGATGTAGACCTTGAGTATCCAAAAATATCATATTAAACTCTGTTAATAAACCCATAAGTGCCTCTGAAATATTGTCTCCCCACTGCTTGGACTTGTCTTCAGATTCACAATGAAGAATCAACCCTTCTTCTTCTTTGTGGACTTGCATGAAAGCCCCAAAAGACAATTCAGTCTTGGTTAAAGCTGAATTTCCAGTTATCTTCAACAACTATGCACCTTTCTTCAAAGTGAGTTCCAACTTCCCAAAATCGGCTTTAACCTCCCCTAAACTGGCCCGCCAATCCAGACCCAACACTACATCTATCTCTTTTAACCCAAACAAGTAAAAATCTTGTTCCACTCCAAATTCAGCATCTTCATTAATGACTTAGAACACTTTCCCTTACACCTCATCTTAAGGCCATCTCCCACCTCCACCACATACGATGCAGAGGAATTTTTGAATCTACATTAACAGTTTTATTGGACAAATTGTTGTTTCCAAAATACCTAGGAGATTTATGGAAATTGTCTTGTTCAACACAATTTTTTTTGTTCTATCATGATGGATTTTTGGATTACCTCTGAGAGAGTTTGAAGATCATATAGTCGCACCTCCACTTGAATTTCTTCCTCTAACCCATTCAATAAAATTCCTTTTACGAATTCTTGATCGATTTCTTTCAAAGCTCCCACATATTTCTCAAATTCATCCACAAATCCCTCTACATTGCCTGTTTGTTTGAGTGCCAATAACAGTTCAAACGGATTCTGAATCATTAAAGGTTGAAACCTTCTAACCACTGCCAACTTGAAATCTCCGAAGTTAGTTTTGGATTGCATCGTACCCACCACTGGTACAAACTTAGTGCCCTTCTCTTCTTCAAAAACCCCTTTCAATAAGAAATATCGCTCCAATTTGTGTGTCCATCCGAATGCGTCGTCACCAGCAAAAAATGGTATTTCCAATTTTCGCCAACGTTCTTGCCCTCGGTTCTTATGAGATTTGTGATACCCACTGCCTTCATTGTTAAGATTCCCTGATGATTGAAACCTTAATTTTGCTGCGATGGAGGACAACAACTCCTCCATTTTCCTTGTTCGTGCTTCTTTCAGTTCCACTCGAGTTCGCAATTCTTCCCTCTCCTGTTGTAATTCCTCTCTCTCTTGGTTCCAATCGTCAGAATTTCTTGCCATGCTTCTTGTTCTGACCATGCATAGTGCAGCAGATGTATGATTTCTCAAGGCACTAGATCCATGCTCTGATACCAGTGATAGAACTGGTATAGTGGTATTTCGAGTAGAAGAATAGGAGAACAATATGAGTGAACTGTCAAGAATCAATGTGATTCTGAACTAGAGTATTGTATTTCTTTCTTTTTTGGAAACAGAGAATGATACAAGTTTATGAACAGTAGTAACTGATTCCCTATGAATCAATTTCCCCAATTACCTAACTTCTCAAAAACTACCTATTCCCAAGTATTTCCCTTTTATTTATACTAGCTAATACCATAATTCCTAACTACCAGTTAGTTAGTTAATTTTGTTTTTGCGCCTAACATATACATTCTTGATAGGGGGATAAACTTATTATAGAACCTATCAGTAGTCGACCCTAGTTAGTGGGATAAAGACTTGGTTATTGTTGTTGTATTAAAGTATACTTAATTTTTATGCTGGTTATCTTCTATTTAGGTTCCAAAGAACAAGGAGGAGCTTGCAGCTGTCCAAGAAAGGCTAAGAAAGCGGTTTCCTGTGGATGCTTACAATAAGGCAAGAAAGGAATTGGATCCCAACAAGATCATTTCAAATAACAAGTTGGAAATGCTCTTCCCCCAAACAGATAGCATATAAAATTTTACGTTGATTATTTGTTTATCTGTACTTGTCCTGTTTTTCTCTCTCTCCCTTTTTCTTTAGTATATCGAGTGTATCCTCAACACTATGTTTTTGCAGCCTAACTTTTTGAACTGTGAATGCAAAATATTTGATACACATTCAGGATTACTTTTATATAAGTACATTCTTTTAGTTTATTGTCTTCATGGAGAAGCCTTGAACTCCAAGAAGCTTTAAGAGTTCTGATGTAATGGATTAAGGGGACAAGAGGAGCTTAATTGATCTTTACATTCTACTGCCACTCTTCCAACCAGTAAAAGGAAGTATAAAGGAGGGGGAAGTATGCTGTTTATATACTTCTATAATTTTGGCAGGGCGTGACCACTTCCAGCCTTTTTCCTAAGGCTTGTTATCATGCATTTTGGGATTTTAGCTTTGATAGTAACAGTCTTAATTTTTCTCCTATAGTTTAAATTTTAGACACAACTTCACTTTTGAGGGTAGATGTATACAGTCTTACCCCCACAAGCGGAGAGGTTATTTCCAGGATTTAAGCCCATGTCCTCATGGTCACTGAGCAATAACGTTCTTGTTACAAATTTGTCTTGCTAATTAAATACTAGAAGCTTATTGTCCCTCAGTCAAGCCCCTCTCACTTTTCTTCTTTGAACCTGTTAGCAACAGTCCCCAAGTGGGACAACCTATGTTAGGTAGGTCTTGTTTGTGAAACTGTTAGAGTTGGTTAGCCATTTGAAAATTACGATAGGTATGTAAAGGAACTCAATTAATTGTTTAGTGAGCTTGAGTGAGAACAGACTCAAATTACTAGAGATTACATTTGTAGGGTATTATTTTTTCTTCCTCATAAAGGTCCGTTTGTGAGTTGAGTTCTAAAGAGCAATGAAAGGTAGGGGTCATAAAATGCACTTTTGAGTTAGCTTTGGATTTTTCATTTTCCCTTCATTCCCCTCCAAAATTCATTCTGCAAACATATCATAAGGTTCCCTTGGTCCATCAAAGGGGAAGGCTATGCAATAAAGTTCCATACCTTTCTTATTAAATCTCTACATTTTGAATCAATATCTGTCAGAACTTAGAAACTATTCTGTTGAGGTGGTTCTCAATAGGGTACCCCGAAATTATGGAGGAATGTAAAAATGAGTTCCCTTGGATCTTTAGACTAAATAGGCTGGGTTTGCGCATATTTGTGTGCATGAGAGTGATGTGAATGCAATTATAAATCTAGGAATTTCATCGAATTTGAAGAATTAGGGCTTATCGTGAGAGAGAAAAAAATTGGAAATTAATCTACTAGCTATTTCTGTTACAGCAGCTGCTATTTATACTTTTATAGTTAACTATCATAGCTAGCTTATACAATTGACACTAATTAAGCATTCTCAATGTAAAGATTTATACATAATTACTACATCATCCATAATTCATGTTGTATTTTTTTGAAGAGTCAATGATAATTAGTAATGATTCTATGATAATTTGAAGAGTCAATGACAATTCATTTTCTATATTATAACTTAGCTACTATAGTAACTGATTCTATCATTACCCCACCCTTAACAAAGTCATTGACCTCAAAAGGATGTAAATGCTTGAAACTCTTTGAGGAAAACATAATAGAGCTCACAGATCGCATCTTCAGGTACCTTATGGGTCCATTTAAATCCAACACTTTAGTAACATCTTCACCGTATCTCATAACTGTCATTCTGTCCAAAATAGTTGCATGCTCTTGTTGAAGTGTACAATCACCGTCAGGTTTGAAGGGTAGGCTAGCAGAACTTACAGTTGGACCCACATGCTTCTTCAATTTGTATGCTGCAACAGATGTGTTTATGTGTTTATCAGCTAATAATGGCTTTATTTTCTCTTGAACTCTCCTAAAATTAAACTACAATACTCTTTGCACATCAACTCAATCTTTAATTAATAGGATGCACCATTAATACATTTCTCCAGTAACATGTTACTTTTACAATAAAAGAAAAATTAAGGAATGAAAGGTTGCTAAAAGAAAACTTGAGAGGAGAAAGTGTCCTAATTTTTTAATTGTTTGATAAGGCAGAAAACAAACAAAAAAGTAGAATAATATTATTAAAATATCATTGATGTGTATGTATTTTTTTTCTCTTAATTTTAGGAATGTTAACGAGTCGAGTTTGGAGGGGAATGACAGGAAAATATAGGCTTTGGAGCCATCTCATTGGTGTATTTCAAAGCTCTCAAGTCTTCAATTTTTCTTTATTTCTCTCCATAACTCAACTCGCAAATAGATGCTCAGACCTTGTTTGGGAGTGGGGTTTTGGAGGGGAAGGAAGGGAAGGCTTAGGAAAGCATTTCCCTTGTTTGAGAGTTGGATCAAGGAGAGAGAAAGGTTTTTTAGGGTTTGCCCTCCATGTGTCTATTTTTAATGTCCCACAATTTGGAGTTTTTGGAGATAAAATGTCAAAATAGCTAAATATGTTTAGTAATAATATATAATTACATATTATTGTCAATTTGTCATTGATAATTATATTTTTAAAGGAAAATAAAAAATATTCTTACATTATCATTAGTTTATACTCCTTAATCAAAATTTCGTACTTCCAAATAAGGAAGAGGATTTCCTTCTTTTTCCCTTCCCTTCCCTTCCTCCCCATTCCTAACCCTTTGATCCCTCTGCTTCCCTTTCCCTCCTAACTTTCAAACAAAGCCTAAGGGTAAGTTTGAGAGTTGGATTTTGGATGGGAAGGAATGGAAAAAGAAGGCTTGAAAGTTATTTCATAAGTGTATTTCTTGGTGTTGGGGATACTTGAAATATGTTATTGTGTTAGTCCCACATTGTCTATTATTGGAATAGAGTACAATAACCAATGTTATATATTGGACTCAAGTCCCTTGTTATAATGTGCATCAGAAATATGCACCACATGGAAAGACCCCATAGGCAAGTGGGCCCATGAGTGCGCTAGGGTTTGTAATTGTTATTCTTTAATAATATCTTCGTAGCCGCTCAGCGCTCCTGGGGAAGTAGGCGCAATTGGCCGAACCTCATTACCAAATTCTCTTGTTTCTTCTATTCTATTTATTCTAAGCACTTTATTTGATTGTTTGTGGTCAACACTGCGCAATGATCGCTTCCGCTGTACCAACAATTGGTATAAGAGCCAATTGGTAGATGGCTCTTAACCCAGACAACAGATAATGGCTAAAGAGGGTAAATGCGGGATGACTAGACAAGGTGTGTCAAAGGTAGTGGCAAGGATAGAGTAGATGAGTTGAAGGAGAAGAAAACATGGCGAAACTGTTGTGGGGGGTAATATATGTTGATCTAGAATTTGGTGCATGATTTCTTGGAGTTTGGCAATAAATGTTGGGCCAACCTTGGACCCACATTAAGGACTCATGAGTTTCAAAAGCTTGGCCGGTCGTGTTTTACACCATTGAGGACTCATCAAACTGGGAGATGACTGTTGGGAGCAAATGACACATGGGAATTCACTAAAAGATGAAGTTGCTACACTTATGGTAGTTGGGGCTTAGCCTTGGAAGTTATTAAGTGGAAAATGAGATCCTAAGCTTCTTATCATTCTTTCATACTCTTATGCCTGAATATTTTCTCTTGAAAAAGAATCCATGGCTTTCACCATTCATTCATTGTCATGGACTCAATTACGAGTGAATTAACTTCCATTTTCACCATGTGATCAATTGATGTTAATCCTCTAGTTGTGGGTTTCACTTGGAGAAGAATCCAATGTTTACTACATTCATTCATTCTAACTGTGGAACTTTAAGGATGAGTTATGGCACAATTTCACCATGTGACCAAAACTTAGTCGTGACATCAATGTGAAAATGGAATTCTAGGCCAACCAAGTCATGAAGCCGTGGTGTTCAAGCTAGCAACAAGAATCCTATGTCTTCATCTATTCTTGTCTTCAATGTAATAAGATGGAAATAAAACATGTACTATTAGCTTCTAGTCGAATTTAGTCATGTTTATGAGTAGATTCATGAGCCAAAGGAATCCAATATTGGATTACCTTTTCATTAGGCCTTCAATGCTTTGTTTCTCTTTTTTTCTTGGGAGCAAGTTATGACATTTGGAGACAAAGGCTCCTAGCCCAACAAGTACAAAATTCGCATTTGGAGACCATAGTGAAGAAGTTATGGCAAAGCAGCAGCAGGACCAAGCCATCGGGGCCGATGGCTTTTGAATCCCCATTAACAAATCTTCTTTAATGGTGATGCACCAAAGGATGATCGACGTCTAGAATTGAAAATTGGCCTTGTCCACTTATTACAAGGTGTACCCTTCACGATTATGGACCATTAGGATCCGTATTCTGATTTGGTCAAATTCTATGAGTTTTGTTGTACGGACGATATGATTGAAGAGGAAGAACCCTTATTGTTCCTCTGAATGTTGTCGTTTTCGTTGATCGGAAGGGCCAAAGAATGGTTCTTAGTCTGATTCTTTTCTCACTCAAAATATATGGAGGCGAAAACGATGATATCGACTTTCTCCTATAGACAACCCGCATTTCAACTACCCTATCAAGATAAAACAACCAAATTTGAGGACACCATTAACAAATTTATGCAGTTGTCCTTGGCCAACCAAAAAGGTATTGATGCCTCAATTAAGAACCTAGAAATTCAGGTTGGGAAGATTGTCAACCAAGTGAGTGATCAAAATAGGGGTGCCTTTTTTGGCACATATCGAGCTAAACCCCAAATATCAATGTCAAGTGATAACTCATATGGGGTGAAAAGTAGTTGTTTATGATGTGGGTGGTGAGGAGAAAACTAGGAGGGGTGAGAAAGAAAAAAACCAATGAGCCTAGTACGCTTGTAGGAAATCTCGAACCAAGTGGTTCAAAAGAGAAGGGGGCAGTAGATGAGGGAATTGCTGAGCAAATGAAAAACCAACTAAGCTAGTTCCTTATCATGAGGTGCAAACCAAGCAATGTTGTGAGCAGCAATTTAAGCGATTTGTGGATATATTCCGCAGATTGAAAATAAATATCCCTTTTGCTGAGGCATTAGAGCAAATATTGGCTTATGTGACGTTCATGAAGGAACTTCTCACTAAGAAGTGTCATCCGCATTATCTAATGATGTGAAGGAAGGGGTCGTTGAGCTCATTCTAGTTAAGAAATTGGAATTAAAAACCTTAACCTCCTACCTCAAGTATGTATTCTTACAGGGCAAGGAGAAAAAACGATTATCATCAACAATTCCATATCCGAAAGGGAGGAAGAGCAACTAGTACAAGTGCTCAAAGCCCATTATGGGGCTATCGGCTCGACCCTTGTTGATTTAAAAGGGATTAGCCCGGCTTATTGTATGCACAAGATACATATGGATGAGGAATATAAGCCATTTTCTCAGCTTCAAATGAAGCTAAAGCCCATTGTCGTGCCCTGATTCTCGGTTATGCGACCTCTTTGGGAGTCGTCATCACGTCTTTTACGGTTAAAACATGGAAAACTCAATTTAAGCCCAAATTAGGATAAAATGGTCTTTTATATTAGAGTTTGAGTTCGGGGGTCGATTACGGATCAAGGAAGGTATTAGCACCTTGTCCGCCCGTAATTAAACGGTACCCTAACTAATTGCATGAACTAAATACCCTTGATTTATTTAAATTAAATTGTTTAAAAAAAATATTTATTTTTTATTTTTGTGTCTGACAAGAGTTTATCCTACTCCTACGCATCCCTAGGTGCAATAGGGAAATCAAGAGACTACGTAGTTCTTGTAGAAAATTGTTTCTTGATTTGTTTAAATTAAATTGATTCAAGTTGATTGAAGGGTGATTAATAGATTAAGAGTGACATTGGTCATTTACCCCCTTCCCACTTTAATGGATAACAAAGGCAATAGTAATAACTACAATCGCTTCTTGGCACGAATGGAAAGAAAGATGTGGCACGAGTCATAACCTCATTATTGAATCCCCTTAAAACATAATTAAAACATTTACATATTTTTTAAGAAACTTAGAAATTTTTTTGAGTATAACTGAAATGGGATTAATAGACAAAAGTCAACATTGATGGCTTACCTAGGGGTGGCAATATGGGCTTGGCCCGACGGGCCAGCCCGTTCGGATGACTATTTTTAGCAGGCCGGGCTAGGGATTTTAGCCCAAAAACCCATATTCAGCCCGTTTTTTAGACGGGCCAAGACGGGCCGGGCTGGCCCGACGGGCCATTGTTAAAAAATAAAAAAAACTAAAGTGTGTGACATTGTGTTGTGCGTGGTGCGTGACAACTGGTTTCTTCTTTAAAATTTACAAGTTTTAAGCTAAGATGTTATGTTGTTATTGTAATATTGTAGTCTTATGTTTGTGATTTTTTGTTTTAAAATACATCTATCAAGTTTGTTGATTATTTTTTGTCTAAAAGTTTTAATTATGTACATTTTGGAGGGGAAAATGGGTCAGCCCTGCAAAATATAGGCCGGGATGACATTTTGAGCCTTTTTGACAATATGGGCCGGGCCGGCCCATATTGCCACCCCTAGGCTTACCCCCTTCCCACTTCGATAGATAACAGAAGCTGTACAAGTGACCGCAACCGGTTCTCGTCTCGAAACAAGGAGAAAGATGCAATACGAGTTGTAACATTGCTATAAATCCCAAAAGAATAATTAAAACATTTATTACTTTTAAATAACTTAAATACTTTTAAAGATGGAACTAAGGAGTAAAAATTTGACATTAGTCGTTAACTATCATCTTACTTCGATAAATAATAGAAGCAGTACAAGTGACCGCGACCAATTCTCGGCTCGAAATAAGAAGCAAGATACGACACACGTCATAAACTAACTATTAAATTCCCAAAACAGTTTATAATTAGTTTTAACTATTGGGTTATAAAAAACAAAAATTACTAACTTTAATACAATAAGGTTTTTTTATTACTACTTCACTAAAACATTTCAGATATTTCATTTTAGCTATCATGGCTTATCACTTTCATTTCTTTGTAAATGAATTAATATTTACTATTTTACAATGGAAAACATTAGAAGGAGATGACACGCATGGTGGTGGCTTTGAAGTCCTTGATTCAGGACAGCCGAACCCGCGGAGGAGATGACACGCATGGCGGAGGCGCCTTCATGGCTCCGACGGTGGGATACTGTCTGGACGTGGTTTATCAGAGGGAAGCAGCGTCTTCAGTGGCTCCGGTGGCGAGGAAGGTGAATAGTGGGTAGTGATGAGAATTTTTGGTTATAGTGGGATTGCTTTTTGGTTCTTTTCTATTTCTCTGAATTTGAATGACTTCCTCTATTTATTTTTCTCTATCCTTTTCATGAGACTTAGAACTCCCCCTTATGAGAGCCTTAGACCTCTCTTTAAAGAATAATGGAGAAAACCATCTCCTCCTAAAAATTAGGATGAATTCTCTCCACTAACAAAAACTACCAACGACTTTATTTGCCATTTTCAATTATTTATTTGTTCTGAAACCAAATAATTATATAATCATTTTCTGAAAATATATTTTGACGTAGAAATGTGTTTTTTAGGCTTTTTATTTGCCGAAAAAATGGGTATTCACACCCATCATGACGGAGGTGGTGCAGGGTGAAGTCATGAAGCTTCTTGAAGTTGGAATTATTTACCCCATTTCAGATAGTGCATGGGTTAGCCTCGTGCAAGTAGTGCCAAAAAAGGGAAGGATAATTGTTGTCCCCAATGAGCATAACGAACTCATTCCAACCTATTAATACATAATGTAAAAACAGAAACATTTTAATGAAATGTATATGTGCAAATTAATGAAATATTTAATGTCACTTAAACGTAAATGATTGTCATATTATGTGATAAAGTCAATTGAAACTTTTTTATTTAAAAAAATATGAGTTTAAAATCTATGTATCGTCGGTGTGAAGTATTTTACAGTATTGGTCTATCATTTATTATTGATTTGTAGTACTTTTTTAGAGTCAATGATGATTAATATATGAATGATGAATGATTTGCTGACATCGTAAAAATATTTGGATGTCAGTGTATACATATTAAATAAAACAAATATTTACAAATTATAAATAACAAAAGATTTTTTAATCTATCTATCATATTCACATTATCATTTTATCATATAACATTATTTTTAATTATTAGTCACACTATTAAGGCAAAGATATTACACTCTTTTTACAAAACAATAACGGATAGATTAATAAAATTATTTAATAAGATGAAATTGTAAAGTTTTTCATATAATTTAAGAACTTATTGTATAGTAAATATGATATATAGAAAAGTGTTATAATTTAATATACAAACACATGGAAGGCGAATCGTTAGTTATATTTTTTCTTAGAGAATAATATATCTTCTCATATCAGAAGATAACTTGTCTCCTTTAGCCAATAAAAATGTGACATTATGCTATTTTGTTTATTTTTAAAATATTTTTATAGAAAATGATGAAAAATGACACATATCATGATTTCACTGGCAGGATGAGATGACTTATCTCCTTATACCAAGAGATATTTCATTCCCTTATTCTTATCGTGATTAGAAGAGTGTTTTGCTGTAGAAGCATTTTTTTAAATAAAAATATATATGGTAAAATGAGTTAGTGGGATATGTGTCTTGCATTGGAGTGAAAGAAAGAATGAACAGGAAAATATTTACTATGCTTATGACATTTGTACATCTGAATAGACATTATTTTCTTTATGTAGTTCTAGATTGTTGCTCTATACTTTTTCTTTCCCGTGTTTAATTTGAATAAGAAAAAAATATAATTCCACTTTAACCTTTCTTCCATATTTACGAAAATTCATTTTGTTTTAAGTCAGGTGTGAAGTTGATTTCTTCTTACGGACTTCCCTAACGTTATTTTTTTTAACTAACATTGATAAATCTGTTTGGGCCAAACTGGCTACCTAATGTGTTTTCTTTAAAAAAATGTTTTCCTATCATTTTGAAAATTTTAATATATAACTCCAAGATTTTGGGATTGTGGTTTTAGAGGAAACAAGAGAAGAGAATGGATGATTTTAAAAAACCTCCTCCCCATATTTGAGTTGAATAAAGGAGATGAAATTTTTTTAGATGGTTTCTCAAACCCTCAACAACCCTTCATATGTCTATTTTTATAGTTTCACAATTTAAGGTTTTTCTGGAGACAAAATATAAAAGTATCTAAATATTTTCAATAAAATTATATAATGATATATTATTGTTCATTTCTCATTGATAATAACATTCTTAAAGAAAAATAAAAAATATTATTATATTATCATTAGTTTATCCACTCCTATTTAAATTTCATACTCCCAAACAAAGGGTGGACATCTGTTGTCCCATAAAAGTATACCACTCAATGTGTCACTGTTTGTGGTTGGTCAAAAAAATAATTAATTATTAAAATTTTAATTTCAATATATTTTTTCAACCAATCACAAGCAGTGACACATTGAATGACACACTTTGTGGAACAGCAGATGTGCTTCCTAGTTCTTTAATCTCCCTCTTTCATCTTCCCTCGTAACTACCAAACATAGCCTAAAGGTTTTAGAAAATTATATTTGATTTTTATTTGAGAACTCACATTCGACCAAACCGATAACAACTTTAATTTTTTTGATACTACCAAGGTACCCTTCATCCTATTAGGTAAGGAACTAATCCTTTTTGGGATGTATGATTACACCTTTTTGTTCACCTGTTTCATATTTAAGTTAATTTTTCAAAAGATGCATGATCATTCAACTAAAATCCTACTACACGTTTGGACCCTACTAAGCATAAGGAATCTTACTATAATTAACTATTAACTAAACAATAATAGTAAAAAAAATTCTTTTTAATATAAAAACAACCACTTTAGAAACACTCACAAACCAATTAGTAAACATAAAACAAATATTTGTCAATGTAGGTTTAAAAAGCAAAAAATAAACAATAATATTTATTTAATATAAAAAACATGTGTTTATGGGTTTGCATGGTGCTTACACCTCACACCTCGCGATGCTTACACCTTGCGCCTATCGAAGTTCTGTTGATCGAAGTCCTTAGACGAAAGAGTGGTCTTTTAGGATTGGTCATTCTATGTCATCACCTCCCACCTATCCTACACATCTGATCAAGGTTGTCACTATGAGTATAGTTAAGGTGCATATGGACATACCGTCTAGCCGTTGGTACTCCGCATCTTCACGGAGAATTCAATTTCACTAGGTCCATGTCGGAGACAGTGGGGTAGTCATTACACCATTCGTGCAGGTCACTACTTATGCGACAAGGAATTTCCATAGCTTAGGATAGTTAGAGTTACCGCTGCCGTTTACTAGGGCTTCCATTCAAACTTTATAAGACTTCTCCTTCCGACCTTCCACTACCGGGCAGGTGTTAGACTCTATACATCATGTTACCACTTAGCAGAGTCCTGTGTTTTTACTAAACGGTTGCTACCCCCTGGTATGTGTCGCTTTCCTAATCAAAAGATAGGATAGCACCCTTTATCCTGAAGTTTCAAGGTCATTTTGCCGAGTTCCTTCGACATGTTTCTCTCAAGCGCCCTAGTATACTCTAGTTGTTCACCTGTGTCAATTTAGAGTACAGTCACTTCTTCCGATTCTGAGTGAGAGGATTGCCCTCCTATTTCGAAGTTTTTTCTTGGAAGTTTCAACCTTGTTGACTATGACAACAGTTGTGACTATAAACAGACTCGCTACTATGGCATGGCGATACGCTCTACTATCTCGCGACCCCGACTCTATCGAGTAAGCAGGTCAACTACCTTTAGTAGTGTTAGTCGCGTAGGGCGACCGAGCCAGGCCGAGTCAGAAAGGTTATGATGACTCAAGGTTCATCTTAAGGAAAGGAGAGTGAGGGGAAGAGGGGTTTAAGATGCCCTCGACCCGATCATCCAATTCACTCCTACAAACATGCATGGTTCTGTAGTCAAAGGAACTTCGTCACATTCGTGTACCCATCGGACGGCAACCCTTTCAGGGCTTCCTTAGAGACTGATTTACTCTGTGTAGTTTGACTGAATGCAGAAAGCCTTCCATTAGCAGGCGATCGTGTTTTTCACAGGGTTTATCGTTACTCATGTCAGCATTCTCACTTCTAATATCTTCAGCTCTTGTTACCAAAAACCTTCTCCTATTGATAGAACGTCCCACTACTAACAATTGAAAAACTTTCAAGGTCTCGTCAATTCGGTGAATCACTTCAGCCCTGATACATTTTCGATGCCATGGAGCTAGACTAGTGCGCTATTATGCTTTCTTCAAAGGATGGCTGCTTCCAAGCCAACCTCATGGTTTTCATCGCCCGATCACTTCCTTTCCACTAAGTGATTGCTTAGGGACCTTAGCGAACGATCTGGGTTGTTTCCCTCTCGACTTTGGATCTTAGCACCCTAAAAGTCTGTCTTTAAAAACGATCTAGGCATGTCTTCAGAGTTTCCCTAGGTTGGTAAGGCGAAATGGGGCCACCCTAGCCCATTGAGTGCTCTACCTCGGGCCATCGACATCATACGCTCTACTGAAATAGATTTCACAGAAAACCAGCTATATTCGATTTTGGTTTGCCTTTCACCCATAGCCACAAGTCATCCTCGTATTTTGCCACATACATGGGTTCGGTCCTCCAAGGCCTATTAGAGCTCTCTTCAACTTGCTTAGGGTTAGATCGATCGATTTTAGGTCAAATAGAAAGAACTATAATATTCCACCTCTGAAAAGCGCCTATACCTAATGGCTTAATCAGTTGTTCCTATTTTCTCGCTGACCCATCATGCAAAAGGTACACCGTTAGAATGAGTGCGCTTTACTAATAGAATCTAAAGTAAAGGCTTTCAGCTCTACTCCTTCGACTGATTGTTCGCATCGAATCTTAGGTTCTCTATTGCACTCCCTAAATAGGGTTCTTTTCACCTTTCCCTCACGGTACTTGTATGCTATCAGTCATTGAGGAATACTTAGGCTTAGAGGGTGGTCCCCCTTTCTCGCGTAAAAGCGATCAAAATTTGAACATGCTGCGTTTTACTGGGAAGGATTGAACCATGGGAACAAAATCTATAGGGCCATCACCTTCTTTGGCAAGATCTTCCATCCCTTTAACAATTCAAGTTCACTACGCCCTTTCAATGAAAGGGGCTTGCTGGTTTTTCCATCATCCAATGCACAACAAATTGAATGAAGTGAAAAAGAAGTGAAGACTTTGCTTCATTTTTCTTTTTCTTTAAAGCATAATCTGCTCTCGCTTGCTGCTACTAATGGGGTCTCGGTTGATTTCCCTTCCTTTAACTACTAAGATGTTTCAGTTTGCTAAGTTTTAAAAGTCCAAATAGCGCAGACTAGCTGCGAAGCTTGGATACAGTTTTCCGATCGGAGATCCATGTATCACAGATAGTATCTTCCCATGGCCTTTCGCCTCTGAAAGTTTCCTTCCTTCTCAATGCTCAGGCATCCATCCAATGCATTCTTTTCGATCTTCTACCAAAAAGAATGTGCGTTAGCCTTTTAATAGTAATGGAGGCTTTCTCTTTTCCCCAGCTCAATCCCTTGCTTCTTCACTTCGCATAGGCTACACAAGCGGTAGACTTCACACCAACCCAATCTCGATGATAATCAGTAGAGGCAACTACATCTCCTTCGGACCCTGACGTGAGCGAACGCTTTGTCATTAGAGTGTTATAACCTTACCTTAAATAACGAGAAATAATTTTTTTATTTGTTTACTCAACTCGTAAAGGCAAAGAAAAAAAGAATGAGATAGATCAAATGGTTAGGAAGGGGAGGAAGTGAAGGGGAAAAGAAGACAAATTTCTTCCTTATTTGGGAGTATGAAATTTAGATGGGGAGAATAAACTAATGATAATGTTAGAATATTTTTTATTTTTCCTTAAAATGTAATTAACAATGGGAGATGAATAATAATATATAATTATATAATTTTACTAAAAATATTTAAATAATTTTACATTTTATCTCTAGAAAAGACCAAAATTGAAAGAAATATAAAAATAGACACGTGAAGGGTTTTAGAGGGTTTAGAAAACTCTAAAAAACTTTCTTTTCTCCTTCATCCAACTACCAAATAAGGAGAGGCTTTATAAAACCATCACTTCCCTTCTTTTCCTGATCACATTCTTGAACAAAGCCTTAGTTCAAGTTGATACTTGATAGTACCTTAGAAAACTCTCCAAATCTTTCTTTTCTCCTTCATCCAACTACCAAATAAGGAAAGGCTTTATAAAACCATCACTTCTCTTCTTTTCCTGATCACATTCTCTAACAAAGCGTTAGTTCAAGTTGATACTTGATAGTACCTGGCTATATGGGAAGTACAAATGAAAATCATTAATTGCAACTACACAAGATAGGGACATAGATAATTTTCTGATAGCTTTTGTTGCCGTGGAGAGTGAGAATATTAATTCCTCGTTCTTTAGTCTATCTAACCTGAGAATGCATGTGACCTCACATAGTTGAATTTCATTGGGAGATTGTCACAAGGAAATTAAAAAGAGAAAAAAAATGTATATATTGATGTTGCATGAGTTTTTTAAACGGTCAATTTATCACCCATCATTTACTTTCAATTATTATTAATTTTTGAAAAAAGTAAGGATTTAATATGTATATACTGATAATGTAAATGTTTTTTACACCGTCAGCAAAACATTCATCATTAATTTGTTAACTGTTATTGACTCTTAAATAAATGTAATATAAATCAATGGTGAATATTGTAATGATAATGTAAAAATTAATTCAAACAAATGATGAATAAAGCACTAATTGTATATAAATATTATGAATGTATATATCTTACACTTGCTTACTCACATAATCGAACGGCACAAACCACTCGTCTATTTTACAACCGCCATATAGCCAAAAATTTCACGAGGGGATTGAAGAATGCAAGGTTAATTAAATTTGTTAACAACATGAGTGAGTATTGCATTAGATGTGATTTATTATCAATAATATGTTTAAATATTAAATATATTAATAATACCAATATTTGCTTTCACCGTGATAGAATATATTAACACTATCTAGAATATATAATGACTAACCTTACCGAGTTCATTAATGCACATTTTAAGGGTGAATGAATTCTACCAATTAATTATCAAAGGAGAGGAAATTGCTACTTTCATGTAATATGATCGTCTATACACAAGGTCTCGCAAAATAATGGACCAAAACTGAATGCTCACATAAATTCCAACACTATTCTTTTTTGATCGGCAATTCCCACACTATTGATCCCTTCTCACGACCAATTGGACAATTCAGTGTTAACTTATATACAAAACACTATGACTTTGTAATCTTTTGAATCTGAAGAGGGAGTAGTGAAAGAAATAATAACATATGACATTTAAATTTTTTAATAATGCAGATCTTAAATTGATTTATATTAAAGTTCTTTTTAAATCATCAAATCAATTTGAACCTCACATTCTAGTATTAAGCTATCTAGTATTAGAGACAATCCTAACCTGGAGTCTTTAGACGCTAAATTCCTCTTCTTCACATGCTATTGCTATACATGCACACATTCATCTTGATTGCATGACATTAGTGGTTCATGTGTACACCATGTGATTTTCCTTCAATGCTTACAAATTAGAGTTGAAGCGTGTGGGAAATAATGGAAATAAAAGTTATCATTTAATGAATATAAATTATGTCATAATCCAAAATTAAGATTAGATCTCCATTGTCATCCAAAATCAAAATGTATCCGTACACACATATTTACAAAACACTACTTTGTGGAGTATGTAAAACTGCAAGTCATAATAGGCACACTTGTCGCTATCATGGTAGAACTTCAACATAGAACTAGTACAAGTTTTATTATAATGCAACTATCTTAACCTTAGATGTCTTTCATATATAATATTTCTTTTCAATAAGTAACGCAGTTGTAATATGAAACACGTTTGAATTGGAAATGAGAGTTTACAGTAGTGAAGAAGAAGAAACAAGAATTATAGAAGTAGTTTTATTTAGCTATAGCTCATACCATTGATAAGGAAGTGAAGGTCAATGAGTTCGATCCTCAACTTAGATGGCTTTCTAACGTTTTATTCATATTAGTACAAATAAAAATAAAACAATGAACTGCAAGGAATCGAACTAGGAACCTCTTCTATGCTAAATTGAATCGTCATTGTGTATACGCATTCCGTGAATAAGTGTAAATTCCTAAATGTGTTTCTATTCACCAAGTGATGTGAATATCTCTATAAATAAGAGACACTTCAAGGCATAAAATATGATCCGAATTTTGATATCTAAGAAATCATCCTCCATTTCTCTAATGCATGAGAGAAATGTAGGAAATATAAATTTTATAAACTACTATTAAAAGATACATTTTGTGTGTTTGTGCAAAACACATCAAGGTTTTCTAAAGTATCCTAAAGGGGATTCACTGTTAATCTCATTTGATCCAATATACTTAAATTGGTGGGGACAAATCGAACCTAAAGATTAGTGTGACAATACACGCTTTGGAGGTTTCACATGCATATCCTTAACCATTTCTCTGTTCAAGTGTTGCAACATCTTCCAATCAATCAAGATTTTTTCACAATCTTTAGGTTCGAGTTTGTATTAATTGTTGCATCACTCAATGTAATGAGTTAAGAGAGAGAAACCAATATTTTATTGATATGGAGAGATCAACATCACATGGAGAGTATACTTACCAATAAGTAAGACTTCTTCATCAAATAAGTCAATGAAAATGGTACACTTCCACCTACTTAATTTTATTGTGAAAATGTGAAGTTCTAAATCTTGACATTAATATGTTTATAAAAGTTTATATATGCATATAAACTAGTGAAAGTTTACATGTGATATCAAAACCAATTTATAAGAGTATGATTGTTATGATATTATATATACGTAATACTTTTAAGAGCATGATTGGATTGTCTTTATGGAACTTCATTGTCATGTTAAGATTTAACTTGATTTGAATGTCTCAGAAATATTGTTATTAATTTAATATTGTTTTTTCATCAAAGCATAAGTTTTGGTCTAATAGCATTAAAATTTTTGGTATTCAATTGATTTGGTTCTATATTCATCTATCCAACTAGTATGAATAACTAATTAGAATTACAAACATAATAACAATTGAATTTAACAAATTGTTATTTATGTGGTTGTCTAATATAAAATCTTCATGAAGCATGTTGTGTTGATAATATGAAATTGCCGTAGTGTAATAAAATATAGTACTATTGTCCAAAATCAACCTTGTTTCAAAATTGGTTATAATGTTGGACATTGTGTTTCAATACACAAGGTTTCATATTAAACATTGGTTGGGTATTCACTTCTGGAATTTCCAGAACAGTGTTCAACACCTATGGGTGTGATTTTTCGGAATTTAACGTTCCAAATGGGTTCAGTAGTTAACGTTGCCAAAACATTGCATCAGTTAAGCATTGGTTGGTTGTTGATGAAACAATGTACTACTATGTGGAAGGTTTTGTGTTCAATTCCCATTGAGTTACATTGTGTGTAAATAGTGAGATTTGAACCTAGGACATAGAATCTGAAAGAAGGAACCTTACCACTAGGCTATATAACTTCCGTACGATTATTTGTCTCCTTAACCTATAATATAGTATGCAATTGAATATTGTTTGGAATTATGTTTTTAATCAAAATTCAAATAAGTTGGGTATCCCTTACCTATTATAAAACTATTCAAAATTCGATTGAACTAACAAAAGTTGTTAAAGTAACATATTTTTGAATGGAGTGTTCATAATAAATGTTGAATATTAGTATGTATGTATTCATGCAATTATTAATCAATATTTTGGAATGATATATATATACTAGTTGGGTAATATATGATGGAGATCGTGCTTCCACAAGTGGATGATGGATCCTCACCCTTGGTGGAGGTGCAATTTCTTAGGGTTCAAAGAAACAAAATTGCATAGCCGACTCCACCATGGTTGTATAATTTATTGCTCTGGCTGCTAATAACAAAGAGGTTGAATGACTAAGAAACTTATTATATGAGATACCTATTTGGCCAAAGGCAATAACACCAATATCTATACATTGTGATAATCATTCTATGCTTTCAAAGGCATGTAGCCAAGTGTATAATGGAATATCCAAACATATTGGTTTACAACATAGTTATGTAAAGGAATTAATTGCAAATGGAGTAATCTCCATAGTGTTCGTAAGAACTGAAAGAATCTTGCAGATCCTTTGACGAAAGGTCTGACAAAAGATATGGTGTTGAAAAACATCATTGGGGATGAGACTCAAGCTCATGTCTAATTGGTCACCAATAGTATTAACTCAACTCACACTTGAGTAGCATCAAGTCTTTTATTTCAATGATGGAAAACACTATAGATTGATTGCAAGTACTTGACTATAGACACATCCCAAATGATAAAAGTACTTGGACCGTAAGCACAAAGTTGGAAGGTTGAGTTTTACTCTTAATGGACATATAGCAAGAATTTGCTGGAATGCTTATGATGGGTGCATTTCTGATATAGTCCACCTATGTGAGAATGAAGTTAGGCCGCTTTATAGAGTTAAAGGGCTTCACTCTTAAATTCTCATGAAAAGGGTACGTGACATAAGGCCTTATCAAATGTGTCATATTTATAATTCTTTCAATAGTACCAAGATTTCATGTGTGAGTTGTGCACGCTTATTCTAATAAATAGTTGGTTGAAAGCTTGTCTGGCAATTTTATTGAGGATAAGTGGAACCTATAACTTACTAAATAATGGTTCAAATTATAAGATACCATTATCTGAAACCATGATATTTCTAGATTTATGAGATTTCTTATATTTTGAAAATGGTGGGGATTGTGAGAGATATTTCTAAAATATCTGAATTCACATGACAAGTATATATATATATATATATATATCGCATAATAAATAAAACAAGATGACAATTGGATTAGTGGTTGTAGCCATTGATAAGGATGTGAAAGGTTAAGAGTTCGATCCTCAACTTTGATGGTTTTGTTACGTTTTATTCATATTAGTACGAATAAAAATGAAACAATGCAACTACAATGAATTGAACCTAGAACCTCTTCAATGCCAAGCAGTGCCAACCCTTGAGATAAATGAATTTGCCTTGCCACAATAACTTTAACTTCAATGGTTGCAGGAAATCAGAACTGCCTCCATCAATTATAACAGTGACAAGAAAATTATCAATGTGAGCTAAGAATCTAATTGTGCCAACAACCATATCCCCTTTTAACGCATTCAATGACAAGTGATGGTCAACAACAAGTTCTTCCATTTCAAGCCCAGATTATAACTCTAATTCCTCATTCTCTTTAGCCAATTGTAAAAAAAAAATATGTCTACTAAGGCATTTGTGATTGATAGTAAACTCATCACAAAAATAGCATAACCTTTTTCCTCTCCTAAGTTGCATTTTAGTAGGACTAATTTTCTTTACGTTTGAGTTTCTGAGGGGAGGTCCCACTTGGGTAGGGAGTAATCCAGAAGAATTTGTTCTATTAGCATTAGATGGTATGGATCCTCCCATACTAGTACTAAAATTAGGAGAAAAAATAGTTTTAATAGGGGAATACTTATGAGTGTAATTGGAATTAAATGCCTTAGGTACTGTGGTGTATATTTCCTCATAAAGCCTAGCTAAAGCCACTACACGCATCAAGGTAGGGGGCATAGCTACCACATCACGTCTAAGCTCTTTCTTTAATCCTCCCATAAAACAATTTAATAAGGCTTCATCATTCAAGCCAATGGACCGATTAGCCAAAGCCATGAACTTAAGGTAATATTTAGAAATAGAACAAGTTTGAGTAAACTTGAACAATTCTGCCATTGGAAAATGATAAGGTGAAGGTCCAAACAAATATTCCATTTCTCTAGTAAGATCCATCCAAGAATTAATAGCTGAAATTCTATGAAACATTAGAAACCATGGCACTATGTCTCGGTCAAAATGCATAGCAGCAATGTCTACACGGGATACATCATGAGTATTATGATAATTGGAAATTTCTCTGCTTTAAAGATCCACTCCAAAACCGGTGTTGTACTAGGAAAATGAGGAAAACCAAGGGAGATTTCCTTGATGGTTAAAGTCACATTGTCATGAACCGCCATTGAAGTGCCTGAGTTTGATTGACTTCCACCAATGTGAGAAGTGTTCAAGAAAATATGTTGAAGTGCTCGTTGGATCTGATCCATACGATCATTATGCTCGTTGAATCTACTCTCCATCGTCTGGTTCAAGCGATGAAGTTCATCAGAATGCTTCATGACCGTAGCTTGTAAATCTTTCAGACGTGTATTCTCAATCATGGAAGCTCAATGAAAGCACCAATTAAACGCGTTTGAATTGGAAATTAGAGTTTACACTGAAGAGAATAAGATGATTAAGAAACAAGAATTATAGAATTAGTTTTATTTAGCTCTAGCTCATGACATCGAGAATTCATGGCTGGTTAGAGTAGAAGTATTTAGAACATTCATAAGAAGAAGAAAAGTAAAATGATTGAAGATTCCAGACGGTTCCCTTGGTGTAGACAAAGAAGAGCATAATCCTTTATTGTCAATCATCCCGTAATCATTCCATTTAACATTCTCTCTTTGTGTGTGTTGTCTTCTTCTCACTCTCTCACCTCCGTGATCTTCTGCCACGTGTTCGCTTGGTGTAACAGATTCTCCCATCTTTGCATTGCCTTTAACCGGATTTTCTCCCTCCTTCATTGCGTCATTTTCACGTATTATAATTTACCATCCATCAAAATCAACATTGTCCTCAAGGTTGAAATGTGGATAAGAATTTTGAAAGTATTCTAAATCTTTCTAAGTTGCATCGTTGGCCTCTGTTGTGTCCCATTGTACCAAAACTTGAGGAATGTATTTAGATTTTTGCACCACAACTCTAGCTTTGAGAATTTTAAGGGGATGTAGAATAGGACCTTCTTGACTAGTAGTTAAAGGAATTGGAAAATATTGCCGAGATGAGTTACCTTTAAATTGTTTCAATACTGAAATATGAAATAGATGATGGATTTTAGCAGGTTCAGGCAATTGTAAGTGATAAGGAAACTCGCCAATCCTTTTAAGTACCTTGAATGGCCCAAAGTACCCTAAACTGAGCTTATGATTCTTGAGCAATGCCACTGAATGTTGTCTATTTGATTGAAGTTTAACTAAAGCCAAATCCCACACCTCTAACTTGTAATCCCTTATCTTCTTATCAGCTTGGAATTTCATACAGTTTTGAGACTTGAGTAAATTGTCTTAAAGTTGTCTCAATAATTGATCTCTTTCGTGTAATGCTGACTGGACCAATGGTGGGTGTTTAGCATGCCATTCATATTTGACAATTGTTGGTGGTGGTCTACCAAATACTTCTTGAAAATGGGACATTTTTAGGCTCTGATGGTAACAACTGTTGTACCAATATTGAGCCCATGGAAGCATCTTCGCCCAAGTTTTTGGATTGGCAAAAACAAAACATCTCAAATACATTTCTAGTGTTTTGTTCAAGTTCTCAATCTGGCCATCTGATTGTGGGTGATAGGAAGAACTCATAGCCAACTTGGTGGCATGAGCTTTAAAAATGTGTTGCCAAAAAGAGCTAACAAACACCATGTCCCTATCAGACACAATTGATTTGGGAATTCCATACAGTTTAGCTATGTTATTGATGAATGCCCCTACCACAAACTTACTATTAAAATATGGTTTTAAGGGAATAAAATTACCAAACTTGGAGAGTCTATCCACAATTACCAGTATAGTTGTTAGGCCATTGGAACATGGCAGTTTTGTGATGTAGTCCATTGCAAGATCCTCCCAAATCTGGTATGGAATTGGCAAGGGTTGGAGCGTAACAACTGGCATTACATTTTCCATTTTAGTCTATTGGCAAATAGCACATTCTCTAACAAAGGATCTAATTTCTTATTGCATTTTTTGCCAAACAAATTGAGAAGTTAGTGTACCCAAAGTTTTTGTCATACCAGTATGCCCTCCTATTTTGGAACCATGAAATTTTTGCATCAACTTGTCTCTTAATTCCTTATCAGATGGGACCATAATTCTTTCTTTGAACAACATCACTCCCTTCCACAATGTATAATCCGAATTGGTTTTGCAATCCTTTAAGATTGGGTTTAGCAGATTCTGTAGTACAACATCTCTTGCTTGTAGTTCAGTCAAGTCCTCTAGCCAAATATTCATAGGTTGAGACCAAGCTAATAGTAAACTCCTAGACAAGGCATCAACTGTAATGTTGTCTTTGCCAGACTTATATTGAATACTGAAATCATAGCCTAGAAACATAGGCAAACACTATTGTTGCTCAAGGGTTTTCAAAGATGGCTCTAATAATTCCTTCAAACTCTTGTGTTTTTTACCACAAATTTGTGCCCAAACAGAAAATGTCTGAATTTTGCTAAGGATTCAGTAATTGCAAAGAATTCTCTGGCATAGGCATATTGCTTTTGCATCCTTGGAGAGAATTGTTTTGAGAAAAAAACAATGGGATGATTGTCCAGGATGAGAACTGCACCAATGCTAGAACCTGAAGCATTAGTTTCAAGGATAAAGGAAGCATTAAAGTTGGAGCAGCTAAGACAGGAGCTATGCTCATAGCTTGTTTCAATTTCAAGAATGAATCAGATGCATCCTAAGACCACTTGAAGGAATCTTTCTTGAGTAAGTCAGACAAGGGAGCAAAAATTGAGGCATAATGCTTGACAAATCTTCTGTAATAACTAGTGAGCCAGAGAAACCCTCTAAGTTGCTTCAAGGTGGTAGGTTGTGGCCATTGTTGAATGGCTTCCAACTTAACTGTGTCCATGGGAACCCCTTCATTAGAAATGGTATGGTCCAAATACTCTATCTTCTGAACCCCAAAAGAGCACTTTGAGAATTTAGCAAAAAGTTGATGATTTTGCAGGATCTTCAAAACCATGTCCAATTGAAATAAGTGATCCTTCGAAGAGGAACTATAAACCAATATGTCATCAAAGAAAACAAGCACAAATTTCCTCAATAACCCTTTGAAGATTTCATTCATGAGGCTTTGAAATGTGGCTGGAGCATTGGTCAAGCCAAAAGGCACTACTAACCATTCATAACGGCCTTAATGGGTTCTAAAAGCAGTTTTAAATATGTCTACAAGATTCAACAATATCTAATGATAACCAAATATGAAATCCAATTTAGAGAAGAAGTAGGCACCAAACAATTCATAAATAAGTTCCTCCACAGTAGGAATTGGAAAATAATCCTTGATGGTAATTGCATTTAGGGCTCTATAATATATACACACTCTCCATGAGGCATCCTTCTTCTTAACCAAAATGATAGGAGAAGTGAAAGGGCTCTTGATTGGCTGTATGATGCCCTGAGTCAACATATCCTTAACCAAATTTTCAGTTTCCTCTTTCTGGCTATGAGGGTACCTGTGAGGGTATCTGTATGGTTTAACCTTAACAGGATTAGACCATTGCAACAAAGGAATCGAGTGGTCATGAGACCTTGATGGAGGAATGGCTATAGGTGTGGCAAACACCGTACAATACATATGTAACAATAGTGCTAATTCTGACCTCATGTCATTAGGCAATTCTTGAAGTGGAATAGAAATAGAACCCTCCTCCATTAATTGCATACTATAAACTTCAACAGTATAATCTGTACACACCATTCTTCTAATATAATGAGGCTCAGCTGGTTCTGAAACCAACTCATGCTCTTCCTTGAGATAAGTGAATTTGCCTTGCCACATAAACTTTAACTGCAAAACCTCATAATCACCAATATGAGGACCAATAGTCTTCAACAATAATGTAATTTCCATTTGCCACCATAACTTTGAACATGGGAGCAGGTTCAATGGGTAACTTGAGGAATTTGGCCACCCTTGGTTACAGGAAATTATCAGAAATGTCTCCATAAATTAAAATAGTGACAAAAATCTTATCAATGTGAGCTAAGAATCTAATTGTGTCAACACCCTTACCACCTTTTAAGGCATTCAATGACAAGTGATGATCAACAACAAGTTCTTCCATTTCAAGACCAAATTGCAACTCTAATTCCTCATTCTCTTTAGCCAATTGTTAAAACAACATCTGTCTATTGAGACATTTGTGATTGAAAGCAAACTCATCACAAAAATAACATAACCTTTTTTCTCTCCTAAGTTGCATTTCAACAGGTCTAATTCTCTTTACATTTGAGTTTCTGAGGGGAGGTCTCACTGGGGTTGGGAGTAACCTAGAAGAATTTGTACTAATATCATTAGATGGTTTGGATCCTCCCATTAGTACTAAAATTAGGAGAAGAATTAGTTGTAATAGGAGAATAATTGGTTCTCCCTTTCATCAATGTGTATTATACATACATGTCAACCTCTTTGAAACTCAAAACCCTTTTCATTCCATGACATGCCAAATTCCTAACATATAACTTCCATCAAGTCAATTCCTCAAAAAAACTAGAGATTGGGCATAACTAGCAAAAAGACTACGTGGATATAAAGCATACAACACCATCACTTTAACCATCATAAGCAAACTTTTGGCTAGACCAAAACGCAAGAGCCACAAAAGGATAATTTCTTGTAATGTTCAACCATTTTGGTTGCTTTTATATATACACAAAGGCAACTAGATATATACAGTTAGTGAAAACCAGAACAATGAGGATTCCAAAAAGACATTCATAAAAGAAGGAGCAGGACATGAACAAAGCTATTCCAAATTGCACATCCGTATATCTGAAGGTTCATCTTTTTTTTAATCAACCATGCTAGTTTCATTCTTTTATCTGTGTTTTTACAATTATATTTTTATACATATAACATGAACCTAGAACAGAACACTACAGAACCTTGAATTTTTTTCTCAACATGTTATTCTAGTTTCTTACATTTGATTGAAATAAACACAGAACAAAAGTAGTAAAATACCGCAACTTTTCATTAGAGAGACATAATCAACCAATGTTTACAAGTGACAACACTGTTTAGTAGTCTACCCATGAAAACACAAATGATCCACCTTTGCTAGTCTTCTGTTTAGCATAAGGTTCAAGAAGAATCAACAAGTTCTACCATTATTCAGGAATCTAACAACAAATTAGCCTCTAGGATAATACATATTACTGCTATCGGCAGTAACCCTGTGTTTCATCATCATCCAAACTGGCGGTGCCTCTCATCGCCGAAAGTCAACCTATTCTAGTGCGGCAGGATATGTCACGACGTCAGGTCATAATATTCCATTTGGGTGGTGACCGAAATCTCTCTTCCTTCTCCATCGAAATCATACCATAGGTTCTTTCTCTTTAGTCGTATATGTGGTTCTGGGCCGCCGGAGAAGGAGAGGAATACGGGAAGTGCAGACGGTGCAGCGTCCCACCATCGTCGATCCCGTTCCACTACCGTCGCGGATTAAATGATACCAATCACCGATCTCATTCGCCATGGGAGGTTATGGAGAAAGTACGAACATGAAGGAATGAAAAAGGAGAAGGAGATGAAGTAGTCGATATGAGTTAGCCGTCTCTTGCCAGAACAAAACCGCCGCCACCATTGATGAAGGTGAACAAAGGAACTTGTTTTAGGGATTGGAATCCTTGTTTGGCATTTTTGATAGGGAAGAGAGGGGTAACTCCCTTTTTTACTTTCCTTTATTTCTTTATTTTGTGATTTTATTACTTGTTTTATTTATTTATTTATTATTTATATTTATCATTTTTAATTCCTACTAATTCATGTTAATAATCATATTATTATGCCAAATAAAAGTCCACTAAATTGCCCCTATTTCCTTTTGTTCAATTGCCAAATTATGAATTGAAAACTTACTCTCACAAATTATTTTAGCTTATATTTGTATTTATTTATAAAAACATCAAATAACTAAAAATGGGTTCTTTAACTATATTTTCAAATATCTCAAGTTGTTTCATATGTGTAAAACATGAATAATATTTCAATTACATTTAAAAAATGTCTTTGAGATTTGATATGGTACGTACATTAATTTTTGCTACTTCATCTATCTTGATAAGAATAATATTTCAATTATTTTTAAAAAAACTATTTGAGATTTGATGCAGTGCGGACATTAGTCTATGCTGCTTTATCTATTTTGATGAGAATAATATTTCAATTACTTTCAAAAAATCTCTTTGAGATTTGATGCAGTACGAACATTGTTTTCTGTTGCTTCATCTATCTTGATGAGAATACTATTTCAATTACTTTTAAAATATCTATTTAAGATTTGATGTGTTGTGGTCATTAACTTTTGTTGCTTCATCTATCTTAAAGATGACAAAATACAAATTATATTTCGACCAACCAATTTTTGAACCAGAACTACGTAGTCTTGATTTTCCCATTGTACTTGGGGATACATAAGAGCGAGATGAACTATTGTGAGACACAAAAATAAAAAATAAAATATTTTGCTTTAATAAATAAATTTGTTTAAGGGTATAAAAGTTCATGTTATTAGCGAGGGTACCGTTTTAAAACGGGTGGATGATGTACTAATACCTTCTCCGATCCGTAATTGACTCATGAGCTCAGAATCCTTGGTTAAAGATTATATTATCCTAATTGAGAATAAAAAGAGTTTTTAATGCTTTAACCGCAAAAAACACAGAAGCAACTCAAAATCAATTAGGAGAGGTAAAAATCGAATTCACCTCTTCGTAAGTCGCGAAGCAGGTCTTCCAACCGAAAATTGGGTCATGACAATGGTTGAATAGCGAAATCTAATCCCAACACTTTTATCAAGTTTATTTCCAAAGTTTCTAGTATATAGTTTCAAAATCAAAACCTCTTTTTTTATAAAACTCTTTGCTTGAGACCAGAATTATTGTCGAACAACTTAATATTGCTCAATTACTTATGGATAAGATAACTCTTTATACTTATTTGCGATAACCTGATTCAGATTTCTATTGTTAGTGTTTTTGTGTCTATATACATTGCCATTTATTATCAGCATCTCGTATTAAAATCAAAAAATTATTTTTCTTATGATTTGGAAGCAAATCAAAATTATAATGAATAAAAACAAATAAGTTATAATTTTCGAATTGCATCATGAAATTAATGGTTGATTGAAAAATAAAATCACATCTGATTTGATTGACTTTAGTGGGCTTTACCTATAAGTGTTGGTTAATAAGGATTCTAACTTCACCTAGAGGGGATGGAGTGAATTGGTGGTTCAAGTAACAATTTAACCCAATTCAAATTACAAAAGATAATTCTCGAAAACCACTGGTTTTAATTGGAAATAGTTGCTTAATCATTTATAATTCCAAATAGGTAGATACTCAAATTTATAATTCATTTTCATAATCTACTCAAAATTCATATAAACAAATAACTTTAAGTCTTTAACAAATTCAAAGTCTAAATTACAAAACATATATCAATCCAAAAGTATCACGTAACAACCGCAAAATATAAATAAATGATAGAAGCTCACAACTTACTCTACAAAACAAATAAATTTGGAGTTTTAACATTTAACATCAAGGAGTCAAAGTTGTCTCATATCGATATTATATTTTTGCACCAAATCTTATCTCTAGACAGTACTCCAAAATTACACAAATGTCACTGAGATTACACATGAATGTTAGGAACCAAAATGTGTAATCTAAGTATGCCTTGGAGGCATGTGTTTTGAAGTGTTGAAGAATGGTTGGAAAGATGGGTCACCTTGTAATGAGTTTTTAAGTTTTTTTTCAAAAAAATAAATATATATGTGTATAAACCGGCCGGTTTAGTCAAATACCGGCCAATTCACCGATTTTGATACTTGGCCGGTTCAACATATGTACTGTACCGGTTAGGAGACCGATTCACCGATTTTCTGGTTGAACCGGCCGGTACGGTATGGTTTTTACATCATTGACTTATCTAATGATCTCTATATGAATATGATCAAATAAAGCGAAAATACTATAATTGCATGTAAGTAATAGAGTAGGGTAAGATAGTAGATAACACAACTAATTTATCCTGATTCGATTGCCAACCCACATGCACTCTATATCCAGTCTCCCCCATCTGATCTTGAAAGATTTTGTTTACTAAAAAGAAATCAAATGATTTTACAAAACATTTATTCCACCAAGAATTCTCTTGGAGCTTCTAATGACTCCTCACCACTTTTGACCAAGTATACCCAACGAGACCTCTTCTTGGACCTTGACCGTAACCTAGGATTTCTCCTAAATTTTTCTCTTCCTCCTAGGTGATACCTCACACTCTCAAAGAGACAAATTTATAAATCAATCATAACGATCTGTACAAAGTTCTTTGCACCTACAATATGGTAATCATACACTAATATTCAGAATAAAACTACCCTTTAATGAATCTCACAATCTCCTAGATAAAAATGAATGATTATGAGTCGCAAAAGGAAAATCTTTGATGAGTATAGATGATAGTCTATACTCTCACAAGACTAATAGAAGAAGCTATAGGTACTTCCATGCAAAGCTGTCAACAAGATCATTGACAATTTTGAGGATATTGTTTGAGTTAAATTTTAAAACTCACAACTCGAATAATGAATCTGTAAGACTTTAAAAACTCAACAATAATAATATAGTATCAACATATGTCCTTCAGGCCAATTCGGATGAGGTTATGCGATTATAGACTAACCCGATAACGGGTAAATCCTAAATTGTGCCAAACTTTTAACTCAGTTTCTAATTAAGTTATTTTCCATTCAAATCTCATGATATAACTCTAATATATGCTAATAACTAAATCATATATTTTCCTAATGAAATTCCACGATTCACATATCGTTGTCCAGCTCCTCTCACTACTGATCTATAACTCAAGTAAGTTTGACTTCTTACTCAAGTAATCCTTTGTACCTGACAAAATGATTGGCATAACACACAATTATTTAAGAAAATAATATATACTTATATATATGCACTTATATATAAGCATAGAGCTGAAATTTGGGATGTTACATTTCTCCCACCCTTTTAAAAATTTTGTCCGTGAAATTTCGGGCATGATATACCTATCAAAATGATAAGAGTGAGATATGATTATTTTATCTCATAACTTCCAGATTGTATCACCATTATCTATCTCACTCTAAATTTTTTCTCACCAAAGGAATTTCGTTTCCTCGGCATTGCGTAACTCTTTTTTCCACCATCACAACATAAGTTGTTTATCCTAACACCTTTGTTCTCCTAACACACATTCCCTTAACAAGTTTTCAAGGGATTGCATTGTTCTCTTTGTTTGTCCATCTTTCCTTGGATAATAAGTTGATTTCCTTCTTAGTTTTGACCCTAGATCCTTGTGTCGACTCTTCCAAAAGATTGAAGTAAACCTAGGGTCGCGATGATATATAATTTTCATAGGTACTCGGTGGAGTCTCACAATCTCCTAGCTATATATTTGAGTCATCTTTTCCAAAGAGTACTTGACATTGACTAGAATAGAGTGGGTTGATTTTGTTAGTTTATCCACTATTACCCATATCGAATCATGGCATGTTGAAATTTTTTGGCAATCCAAAAACGAGTCCGGAGATGTGCTATCCCATTTCCACTCAAGGATTGTAATGTCCCTCCGGGTATTTGATGTTCTAACTTTGCTTTCTAGAACTTTAACAAATTCATCACATATTTTGCCACATCTCTCTTTATTCCTGACAACCAAAACATATTTCTCAGATCTTGATACATTTTAGTGGCTTCTGGATGGAAACTTAATCTGCCTTTGTGAGTTTCTTCTAGAATCAGTCTTCTTAACCCTCAACTTTGAGGAATAAAGATTTCATCTTGAAATATAATTACTTCGTCCATTCATTTCTATTCTTTTCTTCCTTGTTCCACAAGTGATCTTTGAGTTTAAATTTATTGGTTAGTCCTTTGAAATTCTTTTGTCCGATCCTAGAATTTGTTAGTGATTCTCATCATTCCTAAACTATCTTGTGTTCTGAGATATGGATGACTGTATTCATATCTCTGAAGATATTCAACAATTCGAGTTCTCTTACCATCATTGTTGTCAGGTGTAATGATTTTTCTGGCTTAATGCCTCTGCTACAACATTTGTCTTTCCTAGATGATACTGAAGTTCAAAGTCATAATCCTTCAAGAATTCGACCCATCTACGTTACTTCATGTTCACCTCATTTTAATCCAATAAATATCTCAAACTCTTGTGGTCACTGAACATTTCAAAGTTTGACCCATAAAAATAGTCTCTTCATATCTTTAAGGCAAACACTACTGCCACCAATTTTATATCATGGGTGTGGTAGTTCTCTTATGAGGTCTAAGCTGATGAGACTTGGAAACTAATACCTTTATATTTTGCATCAACACACCCTAGGCCTGGCTTGGAAACCTCACACTACACCTCGAATCCACAATTTGGTTCGAGAAGTATAAGAATCGGGGATAAAGTCCACATTCGCTTAACTTTATTAAGGCTATTCTCACATTTAGGCGACTACTAAAAGTTTGTCATTTTTGACTTAATTTAGGTAGTGGCAATGCTAAATTAGAAACATATTTTATTAACCTCCTATAATAACCTATCTATGCGAGAAAACGTTTGATCTCAGTTACAATGGGATCCTTCCCATTATAAGACTGCTTCTACCTTTGCAGGGTCAACAACAACACCATCCTATGTGATTACATAACCTAGGAACTATACACCTTCTACCTAGAATCCAAACTTGGACAACTTGGCATACAATTGTCTGCCTTTCAACTTGTTCAAAACTATTCTCAATACTCAGCATGTTCTTTCGTAGTCTTTGAATATATTAAAATGTCGTTAATAAACATGACAACAAAGTTATCTAAGAATGATGGGAAGATCATGTTCATATAATCCCTATATAATGCATGATCATTCTTGACTCTAGAAGGTATTACTAAATACTCGTAAGGTCCATATCGAGCAAGGAAGGCAATCTTTGGTATATCTATCTTCTTATGTTGGATTTGATGAAATCCTGAATACAAGTCAATCCTAGAGAATATTATTCTTAATGATTACCTTGTTCAATTGTCTATAATCTATACACAATCTCATGTGCCCACCCTTTTTCTTCATAATAACACTAGATCATCCCAAGATGACACACTTGGTCTCATGAATTGTTCGTTCATCATATCTTCTAGCTCCTTTTTGAGTTCCAATAAGTCTAAAGAGTTTATTCTACAATGATCTATAAATATTGGTATCGCTCCAAGTCCTTAGTGAATCGAGAAGTCTACCTTTCTTTCAGGTGGCAGTCCGTGAGTATCTTCTGGAAATACATCTGAAAATTCTTCTAACACTTGTATCCTTCGAATCCTTGACCATTTTTTCCAATCTCTACCAACGATAAGAACACAAACCATAGAGTTCCTGCTCGAACATTTTGCTAAGAATTCCCTAGTAATCATGGATTCCTCACCTTCAGCATCCAAAAACTTTGTAGGTGTATCTAGGAATTCTATGATTTTGTCCTGAATACTCGGTGACACACTACTGTTTGACATCCAATCCATTCCTAACATCACATCCAAATATGATAAAGGTAGACAATTCAAGTCTTCCTTAAATGTTCCTTCCTAAATTATGTTCATACATTTTGAAGCATGCCTTGGGTACCGCCACTGGAGTTTTTTTTTGTAGTTTATACGACTAAGGACCTAAAACTCCTATTTCTATAACGAAGAAATATGAAGACTGTGACATTATTATTGTTCAATGTTATGTCAAACAATTGCTCTTACATTTCCTATTAATCACATAGGCACAAATACAAAAGTTCATTTGGATCCCTTGATGCCCTTAAGCATAGTCAAATCTGTTAGGTATTAGTGATAGAATACACCTAAAAGAGGGGGTGGGTTGAAGAGGTGTCGCGGTTCTCAAATACCGCTATTTGCACCAAAGCCCTATTCTGGAAAATCACCCAGTTAATCGATTAAAGAACTGCCTTAACCGGTTAAGTCGCATAGAAGTTGCTGAATGGCTCGAATGCACAACCACTCACCGATTACACAAAAATGATACATCAGATATATTTGAACACAAATGATCTATATATGGCAGAATTACAATATTCAAATTATCAACTGAAATAGGCAATTACAACAACTTTAAAAAATAAAGAGATAAGGGTAAGAAACAGTCTGTATCAAGGTTTTTATTCTGGTTCATTTTGTGGTCCACTGAAAAACTACATCCAGTCCTCCCCTTCCGATCTCGGGAGATTTTCTTCACTAATACTGAAACCAATGTATATTACATACACACTTCCAATTGCAAGACCTTGGATGCTACCTTCTTGAATTCCCAGAACCCCTACCTTGGATTGACCACAATAATCGCCTAGGAAAACCTTTCCTACGATCTAGCCCCAACCAAGAGTATGTTCTAAACTGAAGACCTCAAAGTCTTGGTGAAAACTCTATGTATCTCGTTGGTTGTACGACACCAAGAGACGACTTTCCTTGTCTAAAAAAACAACACAAAAAATCAGAGTAATATGAAGCACAAAATGACTCAAATATTACAATTAAGAACAAACTATAAACCCTATACAAATCTCACAATTTATCAAGAATATGTATAAGATCGGAATCATGAAGAAACATGTAATTTCTACCCTACGAAATCTCTAGAAGAAATGAAAGAATCATGCAAGAAAAGATAGAATGATGAACGCATTTAATCACATGAAATGGATGACATTTTAATCCGTAAGCATGATACTATCTCTCACTATTCTCACATGCAATTCTCTCCGCCTAAAAATGAATGAATGTATGTAGCTCTTGAGTCCTTGGCATGTTGATTTGTTGAGTTATCTTTCATCTTTTAGTAAATCCTTTGTCTTCATCAAAACATAGGCAAGCTAATAATGTTATCTTGACACTTTGCACTTTCAGTCTCCCCCTTTTTGATGATGACAAACTCAACACCAAATTTTGTTTTGATGCATAGCTTGAAGATGGTCATAGGATGCATGGTTGTTGATTTCAAAGTTAAAGTGCATAGCTAGACAACAGAAGCTGAATTTTGTTTACAACCGGCACACATCAAATAATAAAGCAACCTTTCTTCCCCTTTTGACATTATCAAGAAGATAAAATAAATGAATTTTGGTCAAAAGTAAGAAGAGATATGTAGTGAACTCAAATTGTAATTAATCAATTAATATTGGGAATGTAATTAATCAACCAATTGATGGAAAAATTGATCACGTGCATATATTGATTAGTATTTAATCGATTAAGACAATTGTTTAATCGATTAAAACAACAGAATACAGTAATTGGACATAGTTAATGGCATGGAAGGTTATACAAGAACTAATCAAGCATGGAATGACCAAACATTTATATTATAGCATTCAAACAACAAGCTCAATCAAACATAAGAGATACATATAACCAAACATGATCAAGAACCATTAAACATGTATTCATACTATATTTGACATAGATAAGCATGTTATGTAAGCAAATCAAAACCAAAATAGTAACGATTTAAGTTCAAATGACATGCGTACCAAGTCATAGTAGTTCAGCAAAAGTAGATAGTTAGAGTTACAACCCAAAAAACATAAGAGAAAATATGTCTCAAAAGTAAAAAGCAGCGTTAATACTGAAAATTAGCCATATAGAAGAACTAAACCTAATGCAACCTAAGGTCTAAAGACTTCTAATCTAGGGATGCGGAGGAGGATCTCTATCATCAGGTACGGTCAGACTACTATCACTATGGATGAGGAATCTCAGCTTCTAAAATTCTACACAAAATCTCTCATTTTATGCCTTAGCAGTGTTTTGAACAAAGCTTCTCATAGCCTAATAGTGGTTATCAATGTAGGCAACCTGAAGTTCCTCAAATTGCTCCAAATCTGTATCGTAGGAGTCCTTCAGAAACTAAAAATGTAGATCCATTCTATTATTTAGCCTTTGCTCCATGACATCCAACTGAGCTAATCCAAAGGATGGTTCCTGCGGCGCATTTCCAGTTGGCTCCCCTTGAGTTCCTACATTAGGCTGATATGTTCCAGCCTGATCCTCGTCATCAGATAGATCCAAATCCATGGTAGTGTAATCCTCTTAGTATTGCCAAGTATTTCCATACTTGTAGATACCCATCTTGTGGATTAGGCTTTCACCAACAAGGTGATCCTTATCAGAAGTCTCACATGATGATGGTGTTAGATATGTCAATGTGCAGATAATCAATGATCCTCGATATGAATGTACTATAGGGCACCAACTAGGATTGCGAGGTAGAGACATTATACATGACCTTCAGGATCTCCTCAGGCCAATTAATCATTACATTCTCCTTTACATCATACATGAATTTTAGATCATTAACAGTTGGTTGTGCATGATTGGTGTTTCTCTAAACTAGAATGTACGCAATCAGATAGTGAAGCAATCTATTCTCTACAGATAATGAACCAGTTTTTGTTAGTTCTCCCTGGATATATAGATGGGGACCTCTCAGACATGATTTGTAAACCTCAGCAACATCAAAATCCTTAAGCCATTCACAATCGCCTAGACTAGTACTATTAGTGGATAAGCCACCCACATTCATAAAAATATTACCATCCATCTCAAATAAATTTCCCGAAACCATAGACCAATATTTTCCATCCTTATATCGAAAGTTGGTGTAAAATTCTCTAGTTAATACGGGGTACCAATTTCCCATTAATGCCAGAAACATCACAACTCCCTGAGCTTGCATACCTTACGAAAACTCAAAATTCTATTCCGCCATCCAGGTTAGATCAACATACCTTATGTAGGTTGGTTTCCTTCCCTGAAACTTTGACAACCGAGTCTCCTGAAGTATGAGAGAGTAGTAGGGATCTCCACTGTCATGCCTCACACTCAGATTTGAAGATGAAGCAGTAGGAGGCCTACGAATGCGTTGAGAAGTTGTCTTGAACCTCTTCGAACGTCCTCTTTCCATTTTGAGTGAAAACTGTGAGTGAATGAGAGTAGAAGAAGGATAAGGAAGGGAACCTAAAGCTTAGGGTTTGGAATTGGGAATGGGGTTTCTTGGGGGATTTGAGAGGAAGTGGGATGAAATTAGGTGCAATATGGGTGTATGTGAAGGTTTAATTCTTCTTTTAAGCTAAAGATTTGAATTTTTGCTGTTGCTTTTGATTTAAAAGAGAAAAGGGGAAAGATGGGTTTGACAAAATGGCAAAAACGCTACTATTTCTAATATATCTGCTACCGCTAATCAATTAAGAGTTGTATTTAATCGATTAATCATAGTTAAAATTCCAGATTTTCAGAAAAATGACCCTAGGTAATCGATTAAAATAGAACGTTAATCGATTAAATTTAGTGAAAAATAAAATGTTTGCTACTGGAACTCATTTTAATCGATTAAGAATAATAGTTAATCGATTAACTGACATCAGATTTGTAGAATCAAGAGGTTTTTGGGTTTTAAAGGCATGCAAAGATTTCTAACATATATCAAGAAATTTTAACTCAAACACATATACATTTACAGCTTATTATACAAGATCATGAGTCATAATAGGAATATAATGCATTCAGAACAATTATACATTTTGAAGCATATAAGACATTAATCATGCGAAACACACAATAAAGTTTTAGACGTTTTTAATCAAGATAATTTACATCAAGGATTCCAAGTTCTCTTCGAAGAACATAGAAAGTGTCTCGTGAGAGGTGCTTGGTGAAAATATCAGCCAATTGCTTAGTAGTTTCAACAAATTCAAGCATACAATCGCCTTTTTGTACATGGTCACGCAAGAAATGATGGCTAATTTCTATATGCTTGGTTCTAGAATGCAAAACGAGATTCTTAGATAGGTTTATGACACTTGTATTATCACATTTTATATGGATCTTTTCTAGATTAAGTCCAAAGTTCTTAAGTTGTTGCTTCATCCATAGGATTTGAGTGTAACAATATTATTTTTCCTTTTAAATATCTCATGATGCATTTAACAACAATATAATGTGAATATTTAGGCAAAGCTTGAAATCTAGCACACATACAAACACTAAACATAATATCGGGTTGACTCGTAGTTAAGTATAATAATGAGCCGATAATCCCTCGATACTTGGTTACCTTGATTGTTCCCTTTTCATCTTTGTCTAGATAGCAAGCAGACGCCATAGGTGTTGAAGCTTCTTTACACTTTTCCATGTCGAACTTCTTCAGTAACTCCTTGCAGTATTTCATTGATGAATTAAGATGCCACTTTCCATTTGTTTGATTTGTAGCCCAAGAAAGAAGGCCAGCTTGTTAAGTGCCAAATTTTAGTAAAATTGTACATGATTTGTGGGGCACTTAGTATGCATTCATGTTATAATTGTATACAATTCCTGATAACTTAGTTAATTTTGCTCTATTTAGGAATTTATTACGTTTTTGTTGTTTCAGGTTAATAAATAAAGAAAAGAGGAGAAGAAAAGAAGAAGGATGAAGATTCTGAATAGTGCATGTCTCGCCTAAGCGAGGAAAGAGTCGCTCAAGCGACAAATAAGAGAAAAAGCAACAAAATACCTGATGCTTCTCGCTCAAGCGAAGGATCTTCGCTCAAGCGAGGTGTCCTAGCTCAAGCGAGGTAGTGAGCGATAATTCACCAATTGCTTCTATTGTTCTTCGCTCAAGCGAAGAACACTTCGCCCAAGCGAGGTGCTCAAGCCTGGGAATCTCTTGGATCCTCGCCCAAGCGAGAATCTCTAGCTTGGGCGAGAGTTGGAAGTTGGAGATAGAAGTAGCAGTTTCGGAATGGAAAAGGCACTCACTCATACTTTAGAAAAGAAATCTGACACGAAAAGGGGGAGAAGAAGATAGAAATCGTGGAAACGAGTCTATTACTCACTTTCTTTGTATTAGTTCATGATTTAGGCATTATAATAGCGAGAATGAGTGGCTAGTTCTTCATAGTTGGGAATCAAAATGTAATCTTCTTAAACTTTTGTACTCCTGGATTCAATTCTATATTAATGTTATTTGATTTTGGAAAGTTGTTCCATATTTATTGCATGTTTTCAATTACCAACTGAATTCATGAATTAAGGTTCAAGTTTAACTGGGAAGTTAAACTTGATACTGGATCTGAATTGTCTTT
>NC_032028.1:16278784-16282858 GCF_001865875.1 Lupinus angustifolius | reverse complement strand
ATTTTAGTTAGTCCTCCAATTATCCAAGGAATTGGAAGTTGGGTGATAATTCAAGAATGTTACATTCAGAGGACTGATGTAATTGATTTATGAAAATGTACGGCAAATTCAATAACTTCACAAGTTATTAATAATTGAATCCATGGATGTATAAAGGGAAAGAATGATGAAGTTTCGATCCCGACCATATTGTTTTATTGTTAAAAAAATTGTTTAGTAAAGTTATTATTATTCAAAACCAGTGCAAATTTATCAACCAAATTTTGTACATAAGAGCTCAATTGATTCCCGTAGGAATTAGTATAAATTCACTCCACTCCCTGAGGACGATAACCTGGTACCTTACCGGATTTTATTACTTGTGCGATACGGTACACTTGCCGTTATCAAAATAATTAACAAGTTTTTGGCGCCGTTGCCGGGGAGCATCGAGCGATTTATATTAGTTCTTTATAAATTCAATTGGGAGTTGCACATAGTTATTCTTTAATTATATTTTTCTGTATAGCTAACCCTTGTGCTAACTTCTACCATAGTTGTCTTATTTATGCTTTTGCGAGGTAAAGCTACTGACAAGCACTTGGAGTACAATCCTGAAATTGAGAAGTCAGCGAAGAGCAATCGTAAGAAAGCGAAAGCAAAGAAGAACCAAGGTATTACGGAGAAGCACAGTGTAGCTCTGAACAGTCTGAAGATTCAGAGCCTAAATCAAATCAAATGGAGAATAATGCTGCAGGAAATAATCAAAGGCCTAATCCTCCAAGGAGGACTTTAGGCGATTATGCCATGTATCAGGGCCCAAGGCACTTTTCGAGCATTGTTATCCCTCAAACAGATAGGACTGTGGAAATCAAGCCAGCCTATTTGAATCTGGTGAGTGCTCACCAATTCACAGGAAAAGATTATGAAGATCCGTACGCTCACCTTGACAATTTCTATGAATTGGTGGCCACAATGGGTTATAATGATGCTCAGAGGGAAGCTGCTTATATGATGCTATTCCCCTTCTCTTTGTTGGGTGAAGCTAGAGAGTGGTTGAAATCTCATCCAACTCAGAGTTTGACGAGTTGGAGTGACTTGGAGTCCAAGTTTTTAACAAGATTTTTTCCACCAGCTCGGTATGTACATGCGAAGTTTGAGATATCAACCTTCAGGCAAGGGGCTGATGAAGCATTTTATGAAGCTTGGGAACGTTTTCAGGCATTACTCAGGAAATGCCCGAATCATGGTTTTGAAGATATTGATCAATTAAACATCTTCTGCAATGGGTTGAAACCAGAAACGAAGATGATTCTAGATGCTGCAGCTGGTGGTACTATGATGTCTGTGGATGCCGAACAGGCAACTAGAATTATCACTGCTCTATCTGCTACAGACAGACAAGCTCAGCATAACAGAAGGACAGTGCAGAAGCGAGGGGTGTTGGATTTGAGTACTTCTGATGCAATTCTAGCTCAGAATAAGATTTTAACTCAACAAATTGAGGCATTAACCAAACAAATGACCAAGTTGCCTCAACAACTTAATGTGGTTCAGACACCTCCAGTCCATCAGCAGGTATTGTGCTGCGAATTTTGTGGTGGTGATTATGTCAGTGGTCATTGTTCAATGCATATCAATAGACCAGAAGAGGAAGTTCAGTATGTCAATAATCCACCTCGTCAGGGTAATTTCCCCAACAACCCTTCGTTCAACAACCAGTTTTCACAGGGGTGGAGGGGAAATCAGAATCAGAATCCTAATTTCGGGTGGAGGCAAGAAGCTGGACCATCTAACCGACAACCACCATATCAATCTTCATATCAGCAAGGTCAACATCCACCAATGCATGAGCGACAAACAAAATTAGAGGAAACATTAGAAAAATTCATGCAGGTCTTTATTTCCAATCAGAAAAATACTGACGCATCCATCAGGAATCTAGAGACTCAAGTGGGTCAGTTGGCCAAGCAAATGGCAGAGCAGAATGCAGACAGACAGCAATTTTCCGCTAACACTCAGACCAACCCGAAAGAGCACTGCAAATCTATCACTACCAGAAGTGGTAAGGTTATCGGTAAAAGCATTGGCGAGAATTTAGCTGTTGAGCAAGAAGTATTGCGTAGAAATGAAGTCGGAACATCCGAAAAAGTAAACAGAGATATACATAAAGGTAAGGAGGTAGAACATGAGGAAGGTGATATTACTACTACTGTTACAAGGGAGAATGATGATGAAAAGAAAACTGAATTACCTCAGTTGAAGGATCTCCCTTATCCAAAACGTCCTTCCAAGAAAGATAAAGAGCGCCAGTATGCGAGATTCTTAGCTTTATTCAAGAATCTCCAGATCAACATTCCTTTTATGGAAGCTATGGAACAAATGCCTGTTTATGCAAAATTCATGAAGGATTTGTTGACAAAGAAAAGAAAAATGTCAGAAGAAACTGTAACATTGAAAGCCGGGTGCAGTGCTATAATTCAGAAGTCTTTGCGTGAAAAGACTAAAGATCTATTGCAACTTGCGGATCGATCTGTCAAGTATCCATATGGAGTGGCAAAAGATGTCTTGGTAAAAGTCGACGGGTTAGTCTTTCCTGTAGACTTTGTTATCATGGATATTGAAGAAGATAAGGAAGTTCCTCTAGTTCTGGGTAGACCTTTCATGAAAACTGCAAGGGTCATTATTGATGTTGATAACGGTAAGCTGAAGGTTAGAGTGGAGGACCAAGAAGTCAACTTTAATGTTTTTGAAGCTATGCAGCATCCACGGGATAAACAACATTGCTTTCGTGTGGATGTCATTGAGAATTTATTTTTGCTTGATGACATTCATATGAAGAACACTAATCCCTTAGAAAAGGTTTTGATGGGAGAGCTGGAAGGAAACAGTCCTATAGAGGATAAATTAATGAAGGCATATTTGGCAGAGTTGGATGCATCTCGCAAGGTTACATCTGATCAGAGTCATGTGGAGAAGTTGGGTAAAGATCAAAGTTCCGAGATTCCAAAGGTGGAGTTGAAACAACTACCTGTGCACTTGAAATATGTATTTTTGGAAGACGGAGGTCAGAAACCGGTGATTATCAGCAGCACCTTATCCTCTGAAGAAGAACAACAAGTTATTGAGGTGCTCAAGAAAAATGTTGGCGCAATTGGGTGGACATTAGCTGATTTACATGAAATCAGTCCATCCTATTGCATGCATAAAATTCACATGGAAGATGATTATAAACCAGTAGCACAACTACAGAGACGTCTTAACCCAACCATAAAGGAAGTGGTTAAAAAAGAATTGATCAAACTATTGGATGCTGGGATGATTTATCCCATATCTGATAGTAAGTGGGTGAGTCCGGTTCAGGTGGTCCCAAAGAAGGGGGGTATGACTGTCATTAGGAATGAAAAGGATGAATTAATTCCTACTAGAACGGTCACTGGTTGGCGCATGTGCATCGATTATCGAAAATTGAATCAAGCCACTCGGAAAGATCACTTCCCTCTGCCATTTATGGATCAGATGATTGAGCGACTAGCTGGTCAAGCATATTATTGTTTCTTGGATGGGTATTCAGGCTACAATCAGATCATTGTGGATCTAGAGGACCAGGAGAAGACAGCTTTCACATGTCCTTTTGGTATATTTGCTTACAGGAAGATGCCATTTGGACTGTGCAATGCACCAGCAACATTTCAACGGTGCATGTTAGCTATCTTTTCTGACCTGGTGGAACAATGCATTGAAGTTTTCATGGATGACTTCTCGGTCTTCGGGTCGTCATTTGAGAGTTGTTTGGCAAATCTGGACATCATTTTGCAACGATGTGTTGATACAAATTTGGTGTTGAATTGGGAGAAGTGTCACTTCATGGTGACTGAGGGGGTAGTTCTGGGACACAAAATCTCGTCCCGAGGCATCGAAGTTGACAAGGCTAAGATTGAGGTCATCAAGGACCTTCCACCACCACTTAATGTCAAGGGAATTCGGAGTTTCCTTGGACATGCAGGTTTTTATAGAAGATTTATTAATGATTTTTCTAAAATTGCAAAGCCACTCAATAATCTTCTTAACAAAGATACTGTTTTTCATTTTGAT
>NC_032028.1:16277405-16278684 GCF_001865875.1 Lupinus angustifolius | reverse complement strand
CATGCCATACATTATGCTAGTAAGGTGTTGAATGAAGCACAAATCAATTATGCCACCACTGAAAAGGAATTACTAGCCATAGTGTATGCTTTGGAAAAATTTAGGTCATACTTGATTGGGTTAAAAGTGGTCATTTATACTGACCATGCTGCTATAAAATATTTTCTAACCAAATCGGATTCCAAGCCGAGATTGTTGCGTTGGGTGTTATTGTTGCAGGAATTTGATTTAGTGATCAAGGACAAAAAGGGCAGTGAGAATTGTGTAGCGGATCACTTGTCACGGTTAGTGAATCAGGAGGTAACAAAGAAAGAATCAGAGGTGGTGGAGGAGTTCCCGGATGAGAAGCTTCTCTCGATTCAAGAAAGGCCATGGTTTGCTGACATGGCCAATTTCAAAGCTGCAAGGGTCCTCCCCGAAGAATTTACTTGGCATCAAAAGAGGAAGTTCTTGCGGGATTCTAGGCATTTTGTGTGGGATGACCCTCATCTTTTTAAGATTGGGTCGGATGGAATACTGAGGAGATGTGTGTCTACTGAAGAAGCTAAGGGCATCCTCTGGCATTGTCGCAGTTCGCCATATAGAGGGCATTTCAATGGAGAGAGGACAACTGCTAAAGTCCTTCAGTCTGGTTTCTACTGGCCTGCTGTTTTTAAGGATGCACATCAATTTACTCAACAATGTGACGAATGCCAAAGAACTGGCGGAATCTCCAAGAGGAATGAAATGCCGTTAACTAATATTCAGGAACTTGAAGTATTTGACTGTTGGGGTATCGATTTCATGGGACCATTTCCACCTTCATGCTCACACGTTTACATTTTGGTAGCGGTGGATTATGTGTCTAAATGGGTTGAAGCAGTAGCTGCACAGAAGGATCATGCCAAAACCGTAGTTAAGTTCTTGAAGAGAAATATATTCAGTCGGTTTGGCACACCTCGGGTTCTAATTAGTGACGGAGGATCCCATTTCTGCAATGTTCAACTGCAGAAGGTCCTTCAGCATTATGGAGTCCGGCACAAGGTGGCATCTCCTTACCACCCGCAGACCAATGGGCAAGCGGAGGTATCCAATAGAGAGATCAAGAGAATACTTGAAAAAAATGTGTCAACCACAAGAAAGGATTGGTGTCTCAAGTTGGATGATGCACTCTGGGCTTACCGCACTGCTTTTAAATCTCCCACTGGATTATCTCCGTTTCAGCTGGTATATGGGAAGGCTTGTCATTTGCCTGTTGAGCTTGAGCACAAGGCATTCTGGGCCCTCAAGTTCTTCAATC
>NC_032028.1:16269290-16277305 GCF_001865875.1 Lupinus angustifolius | reverse complement strand
CAACTTCAACAATTGGACGAGATGAGACTTAGTGCTTATGAGTCTTCCAAATTGTACAAGGAAAAGGTCAAGCTTTATCATGATCAGAAGATCAGAAAACAAGATTTTCGGGTGGGTCAAACTGTTTTGCTGTTCAATTCTCGGATGAAATTCTTTTCGGGCAAGTTGAAGTCAAAATGGTCAGGATCATTTTTAATCAAAGCAGTCAAGTCACACGGTGCAATTGAGTTGCAAGATCCAGCCTCTCAGCGGAGTTGGATAGTTAATGGTCAAAGATTAAAACCTTATCTGGGTGGTGACGTCGAGCGGCTCACCACAGTCATCCATCTTTTAGAAGCTTAAAACGAACAGGCGTCAAGCTAGTGACGTTAAAGAAGCGCTACCTGGAAGGCAATCCAGTTTCCTTTCATTTTTACTTTCTTTATATCTTTGGAAAAAAAAGGGTGAGAAAACTCAGAGAAAAGATTTCCTCGCTCAGGCGAGATCTATCTCGTTCAGGTGAGAACCAGATTTGGATTTTTCGCTTGAGCGAAATATCCTCGCTCAAGCGGTAAATTTTTTTTTTTACTGTTTCTCGTCGCTCAAGCGACAATTCCTCGCTCAAGCGAGAGAAACAGGTGGGAAACTCTGAATTTTTCGCTTAAGCGAGATCTCAACAGTCACCTGTATGCATGCTCGCCCAAGCGAGAATACCTCGCCCGGGCGAGAGGCCCACGAATTGGTTCTTTAAATTGGACAGAAAAGGGATTAGGGTTCATCCCCTCTCTCCCCATTCTCCAACCACGAAGAGCAATTCGTGTTTCCTCTCAAATTTCTTGCATATCATCATCATCAATCATCTAAGAAGCACTCACATCATGAGCGGACAACTGAGAAAGAAAACAGTGGCCAACAAGCCACACCCTCCCCCGAAGAAACTCAGAGGTACATCGGGTTCACTACCACCATTGGAGTTCGATCGTTCCAAGTTCAGGAAGAAAGGGAAACAGGAATGATACAACTTGCTGCTTAAATGGATTTTCGTCCCTGAAAGACGAGTGGAAATGGAAGCGGATGAATATCCTGCTTTCATGACACCTCTACATGCACTGAAGTAGGGTGTGGTGGCCAAGCCACATGCCAAGTGTCCTCTATGCCCCTGCTGATGTGTTATCTGGTGTTTGCTATTTTGCAGGGCATGACAATTGATGTGGCTAAAGTCATAGCTCAAGAGATGTTCCGCACTGTGGTTCGTGCGGGGAAGAAAGGTTCTTGGGGTATCCATCCTTGATCACTGAACTCTACGCTCAGCAAGGGGTTCAAGTGAATCGCACTGAAAAAATTAAACCCCCGATTACCATGCAATACATTATTCATAACTGTACGGGGAATTCTGATCCGCAGTAAGGTCAAGGCTCTAATTCACAACCATCCCCTCCAGATCTTTCACTTCAAGAGCACTTTCATCGCTTAAGCTTGCAGAATAAGCACCTGAGCCAACAAAATGAGCATATTGCACTTCAAAACGAGGTGTTGCGACAAGGACAAGTATTCCAGCAACAAGGATTGTTTTCTGCATTTCAATTCTTGAGTCCAGGGAACCAATTCTGGGGTTCCACGGATACGTTCACTCAACAATTTCCTTGGCCTGGGGTCATGCCTAACTTTTCGGAGGGGGCAGGAGCTTCAGGATCGGGATATGCTGGAGCCGAGACAGAGGATAATGATGGCGATGGAGATAATAATGAGGAGGATGATTTTATGGCTTCATGAGCATCAGGATAACATCAAAAACAAAAAGACTGGTTTTTCTGTACTCTTACTTGTTTACATGTTTATGTTCTGTTTAGATTGTATGTGTAGGTTGTCTGTTTAGGTTGTTTGTTTAGGATGTAGGTAATATGTGTATTTTGTGTTTTTGTACTATGTAATGGGTATGTTTGGTTCAAGCTGAGTAACAAGTGTAGTGAATGGAAACAAAATCTGGTAAAATGTTTTAGACTATCCAAGTATGCTTGCTAGAAACATGTCAGACAAGTTATGATTCTGTGATTGTGATTAATTAAGAGCTCTTAAGTCAATTGTTTCGGGATATGAATGTTGATTCAAACACAGACCGCATAGGTGGAATAATGAGCAGTTAGTCAAAGGAATATGACCTTAAACCTAGTGAGAGAATATATCTATACACAAATGAGTAATTTTGCTGGAATTGCAGTAATTAGGTTTGCCTGATTTTTGGTTGTCATTAAATAGGGAATACCATGGAGATGACTAAGGCCTACTTTAGGATAGTCAAGCTACAGCCAGAAAGCCAACCCGTATTAATCATGAACTCATTTGTTTTGTAGCCCCTTGAGCTGAAATGAAACTTTCTATGTTTGGAGAATCATGCACCTAAACCTTAATGACATACTTCAGTTTCCATACCTTTGGAGACAAATCATTAGTGCATATGATGTTTAATTGTAATGGTGGGCTTATAATGTGGATGTACATCTGAATTGGAATGTGACTCCTTCTTCAAGCATAAGAACATGAGGCAACAAAATGTTAATCTTGCCAAAAACAAAGAGAAAAAAAAAACCACAAGGAAAATTCAAAATATAAGAGTCAATTGAAGAAGGAGAACCACAAGGGTGGTTGATAGTAAGAGTGTGGGGTGGTACAGAAATTTGGAAACCAAAAAGTAAAATGTGAACAATCAAAGGAAGTATTTGTATGCACTAATGATTTGCCTTCCTCTTTGTATCCGAGAAAAACCAAGTTCTTTGTAGCCTGACCTCATTACAACCCTATGTTAAGTCCTTAAGATCCATGGTTGAACCTGTGTACATGGCTTGACTGAAATGAAAGGCAAAGTCAAATTAAATGGATCCAGCAAAAGAATTGAGTGAAACACTTAACCTGTGAGAATGAGAGAATTTCTCTGATCTAACTGAGTAGTTATTCCTTCTATTCAGTTTGGAATTAAGTTGCATGAAAATTTGGTTTTAGTAGATTTGGTTCACTATGATTAATCATTAACAGGTCTGTATAAATAGTGAATGAATGATTCTAGCATGCTACAATTGGATGAGTGATTTAATTTGAAAAAAAAACCAGATACCTTGAACTGAATTACAAGCAAGATTCTAGGTTGGGGGGAGTTTGTTAAGTGCCAAAAATTAGTAAAATTGTACATGATTTGTGGGGCACTTAGTATGCATTTATGTTATAATTGTATACAATTCCTGATAACTTAGTTAATTTTGCTCTATTTAGGAATTTATTGCGTTTTTGTTGTTTCAGGTTAATAAATAAAGAAAAGAGGAGAAGGATGAAGATTCTGAATAGTGCATGTCTCGCCTAAGCGAGGAAAGAGTCGCTCATGCGACAAATAAGAGAAAAAGCAACAAAATACCTTATGCTTCTCGCTCAAGCGAAGGATCTTCGCTCAAGCGAGGTGTCCTAGCTCAAGCGAGGTAGTGGGCGATAATTCACCAATTTCTTCTGTTGTTCTTCGCTCAAGCGAAGAACACTTCGCCCAAGCGAGGTGCTCAAGCCTGGGAATCTTTTGGATCCTCGCCCAAGCGAGAATCTCTAGCTTGGGCGAGAGTATGGAAGTTGGAGATAGAAGTAGCAGTTTCAGAATGGAAAAGGCACTCACTCATACTTTAGAAAAGAAATCTGACACGAAAGGGGGGAGAAGAAGATAGAAATCGTGGAAACGAGTCTATTACTCACTTTCTTTGTATTAGTTCATGATTTAGGCATTATAATAGCGAGAATGAGTGGCTAGTTCTTCATAGTTGGGAATCAAAATGTAATCTTCTTAAACTTTTGTACTCCTGGATTCAATTCTATATTAATGTTATTTGATTTTGGAAAGTTGTTCCATATTTATTGCATGTTTTCAATTACCAACTGAATTCATGAATTAAGGTTCAAGTTTAACTGGGAAGTTAAACTTGACACTGGATCTGAATTGTCTTTCTTCCTACATAATTGATCTAGGGATGGACAATGATGTAGGAACTGCTTTTACATTTGAGTTTAATTTTAGTTAGTCCTCCAATTATCTAAGGAATTGGAAGTTGGGTGATAATTCAAGAATGTTACATTCAGGGGACTGATGTAATTGATTTATGAAAATGTACGGCAAAATTCAGTAACTTCACAAGTTATTAAGAATTGAATCCATGGATGTATAAAGGGAAAGAATGATGAAGTTTAAATCTCGACTATATTATTTTTATTGTTAAAAATCGTTTAGTCAAGTTATTATTATTTAAAACCAATGCAAATTTATCAACCAAATTTTGTATATAAGTGCTCAATTGATTCTTGTAGGAATTAGTATAAATCCACTCCGCTCCCTGAGGACGATAACCTGGTACTTTACCGGACTTTATTTCGATTGATGAATGAAGATGTCACTTTCCATTTGTTTGATTTGAAGCCCAAGAAAGAAGGTCAGCTCACCTATCATCGACATCTCAAATTCACCCTGCATCATCTCAGAAACTTCTTTACAAAGAATGTCAGTAGTAGATCTGAAGATTATATCATCAACATATATTTGAACTAATAATACATGATTATCTAATCTACGGATAAAGAGGGTAGCATCAACCATATCCCTCATGAACCCTTTTTCCAGAAGGAAATAGCTCAATCTATCATACCAAGCTCTAGAGCTTGTTTCAGACCATAAATGGCCTTTTTGTGCTTATACACATGGTTCAGATATTTAAAATTTTCAAAGTCGGGAGGTTGATTTACATATACCTCCTCTTGAATGTAGCCATTCAAGAAGGCACTCTTAACATTCATTTGAAAGAGCTTAAATTTCATATTCGATGCAAAGGATAAAAGCATCCTAATGGCCTCTAATCTGGCTACAGGAGCGTAGGGCTCATCATAATAGATGCCTTCCTCCTGGTTGTAGCCTTTGGCCACTAAGCGTGCTTTATTTCTTACGGTCAAGCCAAATTTATCTAATTTGTTACGAAAGACCCATCTAGTACCAATCAGTGGATGCTCTTTAGGCTTAGGGACCAAGTCTCATACATTATTAGACTTTGTAAACTAGATGGCATGTCTCATGTAAATGATATGATAGTTTTTAGACTTTGTGAGATTTGCATCTAGGTTTACCTAACCTAGACTGAATAACTAAGACACATATAAGACTCTAGTCTAGACATGAAGCTCTTGAATCTTTGGCATGTTGAGTTGTCTTTAAGCTTTCACAAAGTCCTTTGTCTTCATCAAAACATAGGCAAGCATAAGTGCTCTCTTGACACATTGCACTTACAATCTCCCCCTTTTTTATGATGACAAACTCAACACCAAATTTGTTTTGATACATAGATTGAAGATGATCACTGAATGTATGGTTGTTAATTTCAAAGTTAAAGCGCACAACTAGACAACAAAAGCTTGGTATTATGTACAACCTGCACACATTAAACAACAAAACAACCTTTCTCCCCCTTTTGACATTATCAAAAAGATAAACTAAATGAAATTTTGATCAAATGTAAGAAGAGATATGAAGTGAACTCAAACTATAATTAATCGATTAGTGTTGGGAATGTAATTAATTAACTAGTTGATGAAAGAATTGAACAAGTGCACAAATTTATCAGCATTTAATCGATTAAAAAAATAGGTTAATCGATTAAAGCAACATAATACAACAATATGACAGATTTAATGGCATGGAGGGTTATATATGAACTAATCAAGCAAGGAATGATCAAGCACTTACATTATAGCACTCAAACAATAAGCTCAATCAAACATAAGATATACATATAACCAAACATGATCAAGATCCATTAAACATGCAATCATGCTATATTTGACATATATAAGCAAAATGAAACCATAATAGGAACGATTTAAGTTCAAATGACATGCATAATAAGTCATAAAGTTGCAACAATAGTAGATAGTTAGAGTTACAATCCAGAAAGCAAAGAGAAAATATGTCTCGAAATTACGAAGCAGCATAAATCCTAAAAGTTAGCCATATAGAAGGACTAAACCTAGGGCAATCTAAGATCTAAGGCCTTCTAATATAGGGATGTGGAGGAGGAAAGAGCAGAATCTATCATACCAACCTCTGGGAGCTTGTTTCAGGGCATAAATGACCTTTTTGAGCTTATGTACATGGTTCGAATATTTAAAATTTTCAAAGTCGGGAGGTTGATCTACATATACCTCCTCTTGAATGTAGCCATTCAAGAAGGCGCTCTTGACATCCATTTTAAAGAGCTTGAAGTTCATAATTGATGCAAAGGATAAAAGCATCCTTATGGCCTATAATCTGGCTACAGGAGCGTAGGTCTCATCATAATCGATGCCCTCCTCCTGGTTGTAGCCTTTGGCCACTAAGCGAGCTTTATTTCTGATTATCAAGCCAGATTCATCCAATTTATTATGAAAGACCCATCTAGTACCAATCAGTGGATGTACTTTAGGCTTAGGGACCAAGTCCCATACATTATTATGCTCGAACTGGTTCAGCTCTTCTTGCATAGCTATACCCCAGTGCACGTCCTCAATGGCCTCATCGATGGTCTTATGCACAATTTGATATACAAAAGCTACAAAGTTACAAAAGTTATGTAAAGAGCTACGGGTTACCACCCCCGTAGTTATCTCACCTATCACTTTGTCGAGTGGATAATCCTTCTTGGTCTTCCACACGATTGGCAAGTCCTGATGCTAATCTTGTATAGTTTGCTCTGCTTCTGCTTCTTTGCCCTCGTCCATGTCCTTAGAGTATGCTTCTTCCAAAGCACCTTCAACATCATCATAGAATACCTCCCTCTTCTCTTTTGGAGAAGATTCGTCAAAATGGACATACACAGACTCTTCTACTTGCATTGAATATTTATTAAAGACTCGATAAGCTTTACTATGCAATGAATACCCCAAAAATATATCCTCATCAGCTTTTGAATCAAATTTACTTAAGGCTCTTTTTCCATTATTTAATATAAAGCATTTACTTATATGTTTTGAAAAGGTAGGCCTCAAGAGTATACAATTGATCACATAGCAAGTTGTATGCACTGCATCAGCCCAAAAATATTTTGGGACCTTGCTTTCATTTAGCATTGTTCTAGCAAGCTCCTCTAAGACTCGATTCTTCCTCTCAACAACTCCATTTTGTTGAGGGGTACGAGGGGCCGAAAATTGATGCATAATACCATATTTATTACAAAATTTATCAAATAAATAGTTTTCGAATTTACCACCATGATCAGATCGAATATATACTATCTTACGATTAAACTGGTTTTGGATTTGCTTGGCAAGGTTTTTGAAAGACTTAAAAGCATCGCTCTTGTACGAGAGAAATAATGTCCATGTAAATCTAGAGAAATAGTCAACGATCACTAAAGCATAAAAGCTACCACCAAAACTCATAACCTGTGATGGTCCGAACAAGTCCATATGGAGAAGCTCCAAAGGTCTTCTTGTGGATATCACATTCTTTTTAGAAAAAGAATTTTTAACTTGTTTATATCTTTAACAAGTGTCACAAGTCTCTTGAGTTTTAAAATCAAGTTTTGGCAGCCCATCAATCAAATTATTTTTAGACAATTTATCTAGATGCTTTATGTGAATATGAGCGACACGCTTATGCCAGAGCCAGATGTCATCCTCTTTGGGTATAAAACATTTTGAAAATAGAGTAGTGACATCTTCCAGATTAACCATATAGATATCATTTATATGATATCCGACAAACCTAACTTTATTAAATATATTTTCACGAATAATACAACACTCAGAATCAAAAGATATACGATTACCTTTATTGCATAGTTGGCTGATACTCAAGAGGTTATGTTCCAGACCTTCAACATATAAGACATTTTCGATCACAGCCTGATTTGAGGTTATCTTCCCTTTGTTGTTGTCTCCATAAGTGACAAACCCTTTTTCTTGCAAGGATAGATCTAGGAATTTTGATCTATCACCCGCTATATGTCTCGAGCATCCACTATCAATATACCAATGTTGTCCATGTGCTC
>NC_032028.1:16267275-16269190 GCF_001865875.1 Lupinus angustifolius | reverse complement strand
AGGTGCTCGAAGACATACCTACAAAACATAGATCACTTGCCTTTTTCAGGTACCCAAGTTATGTTGAATCCTTTTATGTTAGTAACTAGGGAGTTATCTCCCTTTTTCATCCATACATACAGGCCACTAGGTATACCATATTTTCTAATATAACAGGAGTAGGAAGTGTGACCATGAGTGCCACAATAAAAGAATGTAGGAATCTTTTTATTAAAAAATTTCTTATTGGGACGATTAATAGGTCTCCTATATGGTCTTCTCCTACACGTAGGGGGAATATATCCTAGCCCGGTATGGTCACCAACATTCCTGGTTTTACTAAGCATAGTGTCCAACATGTTTTGACTCTCTGTGAGTTTTGCGAGTTTTTCAGTTTTCAAATCATCGCAAGAATCACAGACAATTGGTTGACATAAGTTATTATCAGAGCAATTGCATGCATTGCAAGAATAGATCAAATCTAATGTTTCATTTTTCAATTTTAGTTCATCATATTGTTTTTGTAATGAAGCTATTTTTTGTTCATTTAGCAGGATTACTCTTTTCCTATCGGAACCAATCCTTGCTAATTTCTTTAACTCATCATGCAATTCTACATACGCATTATACAATTCCTCATAAGGAGGAGAATCATCAAATGAAGTAGATGAGGTGTTAGAATATACCTCACTATCTGCCTCTTTTGAGCATCATGCATCATTTGTTCTCGTCATTAAGCATAGCTTTTCTATCTCCTCTTCATCTAAGGTGATGGATGTCGTGTCCTCCTCTGGTACATCCCATACTATGTAAGCTTTCTTCGATATGAAGTCCCGAGGAGTGCTCTTATCTGAATCAACCTTCTTGAGGCAAGTAGGACATTTTAACCTCATATGTCATGGCTTACCACATTCATGGCAAGTGAAGCGCTCTTTACTCTTGCCTTTTCTGGTCGATTCTCACGCTTCTTTCTTATGGAAACGTTTGAAGCCTCCATTCTTCATAAATTTCCCGAATTTGCGTATGAGAAGGCTCAAAGTTTCTTCGTCTACATCTTAATCAGATTCATCATCTTCTCTATCTTTTTTTGGATTGAGACGTTGTTGCCTTGAGAAATATACTTTTCTTTCTGTGATCTGATTTTTCGTGCATAGATAGGCGTCCAAGCTCCATTTCGTGCTCTTGAAGTTTTCCGAACAATGTCGCCAAAGGCATGGAGTCAAGATCCTTTGATTCCATAATAGTTGTTACTTTTGGTTGCCATCTCCTGTCAAGACAACATAAAACTTTGTTAGTAAGCTCTTCTTTGTTAAACAATTTATCTAAAGCAACTAAATGGTTAACTATATGAGTGAAGCGTTTTTGCATATCACCAATGGAATCATTTGGTAACATACAAAATTACTCATATTCATGTGTCATGGCATTCAGCCTGGCACGCTTGACTTCGCTAGTACCTTCGTGAGTCACTTGTAAAGTGTCCCACATTTCTTTAGCACTTTGACACTGCAAAACCCGAAAGAACTCATCATAGGAAAGGTCCGATGTGATGATATTTTTGGCACACAGGTTATACTGAACCTTTGTGCTTTCATCATCGGTCCATAGACTTTTCGGTTTATCTTTCGGTTCATCGTCCACTAAATGTTGTGGAACGAAGGGCCCATTGACTATGGATTCCCAAGTATCCGAGTCGTTGGCCTCTATAAAGATTTTCATGCGAACTTTCCAGTAGGCATATCTTTCGCCACTAAATACGGGAGTGCGGTTAATGGATGCACCATCACCGCCAAAGGGGTTGGTGGAACCTATTTAATTTCCCTAACGGATCACGCGGATACGGTTGAGCTAGCACGACGTACTAGCTATGATACCACTTGTTAGGTATCAATGACATAATGCACCTAGAGGGGGGGGGGGGTTGAATAGGTGTCGC